>NC_092150.1:36566384-36866384 GCF_045791955.1 Oncorhynchus clarkii lewisi
AATACGCTTGGCTAGAAGTTCCTAAGCAAATCAATGCAATAAAGCTAGCTGCTATCTTGTGATGTGATTTGTAACTTTGCAAACTGACGTTAGACCGTATCTAACCGTTAGCTATCTAAATCAAATAAAATTGTTTTGGTCACATACACATGGTTAGCAGATGTTAATGTGAGTGTAGCAAAATGCTTGTGCTTCTAGTTCCGACCATGCAGTAATATCAAACAAGTAATCTAACAATTTCACACACACTACCTTATACACACAAGAGTAAAGGAATGAATAAGAATATCTACATATAAATATATGTATGAGTGATGGCCGAACGGCATAGGCAAGATGCAGTAGATAGTATAGAGTACAGTATATACATATGAGATCAGTAATGTAGGGTATGTAAACATTATATAAAGTTGCATTGTTTAATGTGACTAGTGATACATTTATTACATCCAATGTTTTATTATTAAGTGGCTAGAGATTTGAGTCAGTATGTTGGCAGCAGCCACTCAATGTTATTGATGGCTGTTTAACAGTGGCCTTGAGAAAGAAGCTGCACCTGTACTGATCTCGCCATCTGGATGATAGCAGGGTGAACAGGCAAAGGCTGGGGGGTTGTTGTCCTTGATGATCTTTTTGGCCTTCCTGTGACATCGGGTGGTGTAGGTGTCCTGGAGGGCAGGTATTTTGCCCCCGGTGATGCGTTGTGCAGACCACACTACCCTCTGGAGAGCCTTACGGTTGTGGGTGGAGCATTTGCCGTACCAGGCGGTGATGCAGCCCGACTGGATGCTCTCGATTGTGCATCTGTAAAAGTGTTTTTGGTGACAAGCCAAATTTCTTCAGCCTCCTGAGGTTTCCGTTTTTATAATAAAAATGGTCCACCCACGCTGTCTGTGTGGGTGGACCATTTGAGTTTGTCCGTGATGTGTATGCCGAAGAACTTAAAACTTTCCACCTTCTCCACTACTGTCCCATCAATGTGGATAGGGGGGTGCTACCTCTGCTGTTTCCTGAAGTCCACGATCATCTCCTTTGTTTTGTTGACGTTGAGTGTGAGGTTATTTTCCTGACACCACACTCCGAGGGCCCTCACCTCCCTGTAGGCTGTCTCGTCGTTGTTGGTAATCAAGCCTACCACTGTAGTGTCATCTGCAAACTTGATGATTGAGTTGGAGGCGTGCATGGCCACACAGTCATAGGTGAACAGGGAGCACAGGAGAGGGCTGAGAACGCACCCTTGTGGGGCCCCAGTGTTGAGGATCAGCGGGGTGGAGATGTTGTTTCCTACCCTCACCACCTCAAGGTGTCCTGTCAGAAAGTCCAGGACCCAGTTGCACAGTGCGGGTTCGAGACCCAGGGTTTTGAGCTTAATGACGAGTTTGAAGGGTACTATGGTTTTAAATGCTGCGCTATAGTCGATGAACAGCACTCTTACATAGGTATTCCTCTTGTCCTGATGGGTTAGAGCAGTGTTCAGTGTGATTGCGATTGCGTCGTCTGTGGACCTATTGGGGCGGTAAGCAAATTGGAGTGGGTCTAGGGTGTCAGGTTGGATGGAAATTATATGATCCTTGACTAGTCTCTCAAAGCACTTCATGATGACGGAAGTGAGTGCTACCGGGCGATAGTCGTTTAGCTTAGCTTTCTTGGGAACAGGAACAATGGTGGCCCTCTTGAAGCATGTGGGAAAAGCAGACAGGGATAGGGATTGATTGAATATGTCTGTAAACACACTGCTAATGCTCTGAGGATGCGGCTAGGGATGCCATCTGGGCTGGCAGCCTTGCGAGGGTTAACACGTTTAAATGTTTTACTTGCGTTGGCTGCGGTAAAGGAGAGCCCACAGGTTTTGGCAACAAGCCGTGTCGGTGGGACTGTAATGTCGTCAAAGCGAGCAAAGACGCTGTTTAGTTTGTTTGGGAGCAAGACATCGGGGTCCGCGACGGAGCTGATTTTCTTTTTGTAGTCCGTAATTGACTGTAAACCCTGCCACATACCTCTTGTGTCTAAGCCGTTGAATTGCGTTTGTACTTTGTCTCTATACTGACGCTTAGCTTGTTTGATTGCCTAGCGGAGGGAATAGCTACACTGTTTGTATTCGGCCTTGTTTCCGGTCACCTTGCCCTGATTAGTGGCAGTGATTTGCGCTTTCAGTTTTGCGTGAATGCTGCCATAAATCCACAGTTTCTGGTTGGGGAAGGTTTTAATAGTCGCTGTGGGTACAACATCACCGATGCACTTGCTAATAAACTCACTCACCGAATCAGCGTATACATCAATGTTGTTGTTCAATGCTATCCGGAACATATCCCAGTCCACGTGATCGAAGCAATCTTGAAGCGTGGAATCAGATTGGTCGCACTAGCGTTGAACAGACCTGAAAACAGGCGTTTCCTGTTTTAGTTTCTGTCTATAGGTTGGGAGCAACAAAATGGAATCATGGTCAGACTTGCCGAAAGGAGGGCGAGGGAGGGCTTTGTATGCGTCGCGGAAGTTAGAGTAATAATGATCCAGGATTTTGCCAGCCCGGGTCGCGCATTCGATATGCTATCTACTGAAGAGGCTAACGTGACTGGCCTATCTACAATATAAGGCATGTTGATGGTCTGGGCATATTTGGATCAGAAAATATGAAATGAGAAAAAAAAAAGAAGAAAATGAGCGGGGGGGGGGGGGGGGGGGGGAGTTCCAAACGAACGGGAGAAAATGGCAGTGAAATAGCACAGCAAATGCGATGTCCATGTTCTGTCCACTGTGCACTCCAAAATGTCGGACACAGGAAAACTAGACTATGTCACAAGAGAGAGGAAAATGAAGCCCGACTGTGTGTTGAAGTACTTCAAGAAGATGGGAGCAGTTGACAAAGTGGACATGCAGAACCGTTTTGTTGGGTGTGCCAGAAAACCCCTCGAATGGTACAAGAAGCTATTTTCCCACCTAATAGACATAGCTCTCCTCAATGGCCACATTTTCCACAGGCAGGTGGCAGGACAGGTGATCTCATACCAGCAGTACAGGATAATCCTGATGCGGCAGCTCCTTGAGGACCACCACACTCCTCATAGTCCGTCTACTGGGGCCGGCCTGCCTCTGACAATCCTCTATGCCTCACTGGACATCACTTCCCAAGCGAGGAGCCTTGTAATAACACAGGCTTGGGTGTAGTTCCTTGCTTTGGCGAGTACCTCGCCCACAAGCACTGAGTGGAAAGTAGGCCTATAGTGGCTCTATTTCTGAAATAAAGCAGGACAAGAAAATAATGTCATTAACAATTGTTGCTTTATGCTGATAAAAAAATAATATATAATTGTAAAATGTATCGAAATGCATGACTTGAGGTGTTTGATGCGTAGAGGGTGAGGTGGGACTGGAGAAACATATATTTGTTGCCTGAAATGAAATACTTTGTTTGACTCCTGGGCTCCATTTCTGAATTAAAACAGTAAAAGAAAATAATGTAATTAACTTTTCTTATTCCTTGATTTGTAATGCATTCTCACAATTGTTATGTTAAATATCTTCCTTGCTGGGTGACGAGGCAGGCACCTGTAGGCTGCATGTCCAGTGATGATAATACGTTGACATGACGAAACGCAGCCACCACTCTAGCCTAGTTTTTCCAAGGGAGAAGAAATTATACTTAAAAAATAATTTAGGATGCCAGCATTTCTCAGCATTAGCCATGGTTGGCATATGTATACTGAACAAAAATATAAATGCAACATGCAACAATTTCAAAGAACTGCGTTACAGTTCAAAAAATAAATCAGTCAATTTAAATAAATTCATTAGGCCCTAATCTATGGATTTCACATGACTGTGAATACAGATACGCATCTGTTGGTCACAGATCTCTTTAAAAAAAGGTAGGGGCATGGATCAGAACACCGGTCAGTATGGTGACCACCATTTGCCTCATGCAGCGCGACACATCTCATTCACATAGAGTTGATCAGGCTGTTGATTGTGTCCTGTGGAATGTTGTCCCACTCCTCTTCAATGGCTGTGTGAAGTTGGATATTGGCGGGAACTGGAACACGTGGTCATACAAGTCGACCCACAGCATCCCAAACATGCTCATTCTGTGAAATGCTTGGAGAGAATGCAGGCCATGGAAGAACTGGGACATTTTCAGCATCCAGGAATTGTGTACAGATCCTTGCGACATGGGGCCGTGCATTACTATGCTGAAACATGAGGCAATGGCGGCAGATGAATGGCACGACAATAGGCCTCAGGATCTCATCATTCAAATTGCCATTGATAAAATGCAATTGTGTTCATTGTCCGTAGCTTATACCTGCCCATACCATAACCACACCACCACCATGGGGCACTCTGTTCACAAAGTTGACATCAGCAAACTGCTCGCCCACACAACGCAATACACGTGGTCTGTTGGGCGGTCGGTCACACTCTTGGCATTCTCTCAACCAGCTTCACCTGGAATGCTTTTCCAACAGTCTTGAAGGAGTTCCCACATATGCTGAGCACTTGTTGGATTCTTTTCCTTCACTCTGCGGTCCGACTCATCCCAAACCATTTCAATTTGGTTGAGGTCGGGATTGTGGAGGCCAGGTCATCATTCTCCTCATTGGTAAAATAGCTCTTACACAGCCTGGAGGTGTGTTGGGTCATTGTCCTGTTGAAAAACAAATGATAGTCCCACTAAGCGCAAACCAGATGGGATGGCGTATCGCTGCAGAATGCTGTGACAGCCATGCTAGTTAAGTGTGCCTTGAATTCTAAATAAATCACAGATAGTGTCACCAGCAAAGCACCCTCACACCATCACACCTCCTCAATGCTTTACGGTGGGAAATACACATGCGGAGATCATCCATTCACCTACTCTGCGTCTCACAAAGACACGGCGGTTGGAACCAAAAATCTTTAATTTGGACTCCAGACCAAAGTACAAAGTTCCACCGGTCTAATGTCCATTGCTCATGTT
Organism: Oncorhynchus clarkii lewisi; assembly: GCF_045791955.1. Taxonomy (NCBI): domain Eukaryota; kingdom Metazoa; phylum Chordata; class Actinopteri; order Salmoniformes; family Salmonidae; genus Oncorhynchus; species Oncorhynchus clarkii. The sequence goes on from NC_092150.1 coordinate 36,571,339, forward strand.
TCTTGGATCAAGCAAGTCTCTTCTTATTATTGATGTTCTTTAGTCGTGGTTTCTTTGCAGCAATTCAACCATGAAGGCCTGATTCACGAAGTCTCCTCTGAACAGTTGATGTTGAGACGTGTCTGTTACTTGAACTCTGTGAAGCATTTATTTGGGCTGCAATTTCTGAGGCTGGTAACTCTAATGAACTTATCCTCTGCGGCAGAGGTAACTCTGGGCCTTCCATTCCTGTGTCGGTCTTTATGAGGGGCAGTTTCATCATAGTGCTCGATGGTTTTTGCGACTGCACTTGAAGAAACTTTCAAAGTTCTTGAAATGTTCCGTATTGACTGAAGCCTCATGTCTTAAAGTAATGATGGACTGTTTCTCTTTGCTTATTTGAGCTGTTCTTGCCATAATATGGACTTGGTCTTTTACCGAATAGGGCTATCTTCTGTATACCCCCCCCCCCCCCCCCCCTACCTTGTAACAACACAACTGACTATTATTTATTTAAGGCTCCCTTTTTTATTTAGTTTTATAACTAAAACATTTTATTTTTATTTTTCATTCAATAATATATTTCAGTCACTGTAGATGCTGTGCTACAGAGCACAGACAAACAAAATACAAATAAAAGGTTTCACATATTTTCAAGACCTGAGCAATTTAATGTAGGTGTTTTATTCAATGCATTTACTTGTGGAATGTTACCGAATAGATAACAACAATAGAAAGAATAATCTGGTAGAGAGTCATTTGGAGAATAGAGTGAAAGTGCACTGTACTGTAAGTAACAACGTTGTGAGCCAGGTGTAAATGGGTTAGCAGCATTTCCAATGAATTGGAATACAAAAGAAGCCAACCACCCATGACTTGATAGGCTATCAGCAGGACAATAGACTCTTGCCGTGTTTAGGGACTTTAAATGTAGTAATGGATGTTTGCGAGGCTTGTCACTTCACCCATCTCTTTGCATAGCCCACCAAATGCACTGTTTTCTAACCACATCTGGATGGACCCATAACGAATTACTATGGGAATAAATATCACTGAATGACAGAAATATTAGAATAAACTAGGCTAATGCAATTGAAGGCAACACATTGTTGCTTACTGAAACACCCAAAGTCATACAATTGTTATAGTAGGATTTGAAGCAAACACCCGCGTGTGGTCAACAATTTCAGCATAATTTCGCACTGCTTTGAGACAAGCATTTTTTTTTAAAATGATTTCACCTTTATTTAACCCTGTAGGCCAGTTGAGAACAAGTTCTCATTTACAACTGTGACCTGGCCAAGATAAAGCAAAGCAGTGCGACACAAACAACAACACAGAGTTACACATGGAATAAACAAACATACAGTCAATAACACAATAGAAAAAAGTCTATATACAGTGTGGGCAAATGGCGTGAGGATGGAAGGCAATAAATAGGCCATGGTAGCGAAGTAATTACAATTGAGGAAATTAACACTGGAGTGATAGATGTGCAGATTATGATGTGCAAGTAGAAATACTGGTGTGGAAATGAGCAAAAAAGTAAATAAAAACAATGTGGGGATGAGGTAAGTAGTTTGGATGGGCTATTTACAGATGGGCTGTGTACTGCTGCAGCGATTGGTAAGCTGCTCAGATAGCTGATGTTTAAAGTTAGTGAGGGAGATATAAGTCTCAGCCAAAGGAGGTGTTGGCTTTGGGGATGACCAGTGAGATATACAGTGCCTTGCGAAAGTATTCGGCCCCCTTGAACTTTGCGACCTTTTGCCACATTTCAGGCTTCAAACATAAAGATATAAAACTGTATTTGTTTGTGAAGAATCAACAACCAGTGGGACACAATCATGAAGTGGAACGACATTTATTGGATATTTCAAACTTTTTTAACAAATCAAAAACTGAAAAATTGGGCGTGCAAAATTATTCAGCCCCCTTAAGTTAATACTTTGTAGCGCCACCTTTTGCTGCGATTACAGCTGTAAGTCGCTTGGGGTATGTCTCTATCAGTTTTGCACATCGAGAGACTGACATTTCTTCCCATTCCTCCTTGCAAAACAGCTCGAGCTCAGTGAGGTTGGATGGAGAGCATTTGTGAACAGCAGTTTTCAGTTCTTTCCACAGATTCTCGATTGGATTCAGGTCTGGACTTTGACTTGGCCATTCTAACACCTGGATATGTTTATTTTTGAACCATTCCATTGTAGATTTTGCTTTATGTTTTGGATCATTGTCTTGTTGGAAGACAAATCTCCATCCCAGTCTCAGGTCTTTTGCAGACTCCATCAGGTTTTCTTCCAGAATGGTCCTGTATTTGGCTCCATCCATCTTCCCATCAATTTTAACCATCTTCCCTGTCCCTGCTGAAGAAAAGCAGGCCCAAACCATGATGCTGCCACCACCATGTTTGACAGTGGGGATGGTGTGTTCAGGGTGATGAGCTGTGTTGCTTTTACGCCAAACATAACATTTTGCATTGTTGCCAAAAAGTTCAATTTTGGTTTCATCTGACCAGAGCACCTTCTTCCACATGTTTGGTGTGTCTCCCAGGTGGCTTGTGACAAACTTTAAACAACACTTTTTATGGATATCTTTAAGAAATGGCTTTCTTCTTGCCACTCTTCCATAAAGGCCAGATTTGTGTAATATACGACTGATTGTTGTCCTATGGACAGAGTCTCCCACCTCAGCTGTAGATCTCTGCAGTTCATCCAGATGATCATGGGCCTCTTGGCTGCATCTCTGATCAGTCTTCTCCTTGTATGAGCTGAAAGTTTAGAGGGACGGCCAGGTCTTGGTAGATTTGCAGTGGTCTGATACTCCTTCCATTTCAATATTATCGCTTGCACAGTGCTCCTTGGGATGTTTAAAGTTTGGGAAATCTTTTTGTATCCAAATCCGACTTTAAACTTCTTCAAAACAGTATCTCGGACCTGCCTGGTGTGTTCCTTGTTCTTCATGATGCTCTCTGCGCTTTTAACGGACCTCTGAGACTATCACAGTGCAGGTGCATTTATACGGAGACTTGATTACACACGGGTGGATTGTATTTATCATCATTAGTCATTTAGGTCAACATTGGATCATTCAGAGATCCTCACTGAACTTCTGAAGAGAGTTTGCTGCACTGAAAGTAAAGGGGCTGAATAATTTTGCACGCCCAATTTTTCAGTTTTTGATTTGTTAAAAAAGTTTGAAATATCCAATAAATGTCGTTCCACTTCATGATTGTGTCCTACTTGTTGTTGATTCTTCACAAAAAAATACAGTTTTATATCTTTATGTTTGAAGCCTGAAATGTGGCAAAAGGTCGCAAAGTTCAAGGGGGCCGAATACTTTCGCAAGGCACTGTACCTGCTGGAGCACATGCTATGAGTGGGTGTTGTTATCGTGGCCAGTGAGCTGAGATATGGCGGAGCTTTACCTAGCATAGACTTATAGATGACCTGGAGCCAGTGGGTCTGGCGACAAATATGTAGCGAGGGCCAGCCGACAAGAGCAAACAAGTCGCAGGGATGGGTGGTATATGGGTCTTGGGTGACAAAACGGATGGCATTGAAGCTCGTTTGGAGGTTTGTTAACACAGTGTCCAAAGAAGAGCTAGATGTATACAGAATGGTGTTGTCTGCATAGAGGTGGATCAGAGAATAATTCACAGGAAGAGCGATATGATTGATATATACAGAGAAAAGAGTCGGCCCGAGAATTGAACACTGTGGTATCCCCATAGAGACTGCCAGAGGTCTGAACAAAAGGCCCTCCGATTGGACACACTGAACTCTATCTGAGAAGTAGTTGGTGAACCAGGCGAGGCAGTCATTTAAGAAACCAAGGCTGTTGAGTCTGCCGATAAGAATACGGTGATTGATAGAGTCGAAAGCCTTGGCCAGGTTGATATAGATGGCTGCACAGTACTGTCTTTTATCAATGGCAGTTATGATATATTTTAGTACCTTGAGCGTGGCTAAGGTGCACTCATGACCAGCTGGGAAACCAGATTGCACAGCGGAGAAGGTACGGTGGGATTCAAAATGGTCAGTGATCTATTTGTTAACTTGGCTTTCGAAGACTTTAGAAAGGCAGGGCAGGATGGATATAGGTCTGTAATAGTTTGGGCCTAGAGTGTCACCCCGTTTGAAGAGGTGGATGACCGCGGGGGCAGCTTTCCAATATTTAGGGATCTCGGACGATACGAAAGAGAGGTTGAACAGATTGGTAATAGGGGTTGCAACAATGGCGGCAGATCATTTTAGAAAGAGAGGGTCCAGATTGTCTAGCCCAGCTGATTTGTATGGGTCCAGGTTTTGCAGCTCTTTCAGAACATCAGCTGTCTTGATTTGGGTGAAGGAGAAATTCCGGAGGCTTGGGCAAGTAGCTGCGGGGGTGCGGAGCTGTTGGCCGGGGTTGGGGTAGCCAGGAGGAAAGCATGGCCAGCCGTAGAGAAATGCTTATTGAAATTTTCGATTACTGTGGATTTATCGGTGGTGACAGTGTTTCCTTGCCTCAGTGCAGTGGGAAGCTGGGAAGAGGTGCTTTTATTCTACATGGACTTTACAGTGTCCCAAAACATTTTGGACTTAGAGCTACAGGATGCAAATTTCTGTTTGAAAAAGCTAGACTTTGCTTTCCTAACTGACTGCGTGTATTGGTTCCTGACTTCTCTGAAAAGTTGCATGTCACGGGGACTATTCAATGCTAATGCAGTCCACCACATTATGTTTTTGTGCTGGTCGAGGGCAGTCAAGTCTGGAGTGAACCAAGGGCTATATCTGTTCTTAGTTCTACATTTTTTGAAAGGGGCATGCTTATTTAAGATGGTTTAGGAAAGCACTTTTAGGCCACCTAACAGAGAACTCTGAAGCTCGATGGGGGGGCAATCAGGGGGGGTCATAACAGGTGGCAACAGTGAGAGACTTATTTCTGGAGAGATTAATTTTTAAAATTAGAAGCTCGAACTGTTTGGGCATAGACCTAGATAGTATGACAGAACTCTGCAGGCTATCTCTGCAGTAGATTGCAACTCCTCCCACTTTGGCAGTTCTATCTTGACGGAAAATGTTGTAGTTGGGAATGGAAATCTCAGAATTTTTGGTGGCCTCCCCAAGCCAGGATTCAGACACAGCTAGGACATCAGGGTTGGCGGAGTGTGCTAAAGCAGTGAGTAAAACAAACTTAGGAAGGAGGCTTCTGATATTAACATGCATGAAACCAAGTCTTTTACGGTTACAGAAGTCAACAAATGAGAGCGCCTGGGGACACGCAGGTCCTGGGTTAACCTCCACATCACCCGAGGAACAGAGGAGGAGTAGGATGAGGGTACGGCTAAAGGCTATCAAAACTGGTGGTCTTGTGCGTTGGGGACAGAGAATAAAAGGAGCGGATTTCTGGGCGTGGTAGAATAGAATCAGGGCATAATGTACAGACAGGGTTACGGTAGGGTGCGGGTACAGTGGAGGTAAATCTAGGCATTGAGTGACGATAAGACAGGTTGCATCTCTGGACGCACCAGTTATGCTGGGTGAGGTCACTGCATGTGTGAGAGGTGGGACAAAGGAGGTATCTGAGGCTTGTTTAGTGGGACTAGGAGCTCCATAGTGAACTAAAACAATGATAACTATCCTAAACAACAGTATACAAGGCATATTGACATTAGAGAGAGACATAAAGCGAGGCATAAAGCAATCACAGGTGTTGATTGTGAGAGCTAGCTAAGACAACAGCGGGTAAGACAACAACAGCTAATCAGCTAAGACAACAACAACAGGTAAAATGTTGATGAATGAGCAGAGAGGGTCAGTTAACTACACACAGGGCCTGAGTTCGAGGCTGGTGCAGACAGATAAACAAACATTTACAAAATGGAGTACCGTGATTAATGAACAGTCCAGCAGACATCAGCTATCTAGCCAAGTGATCATAGGGTCCAGTGAACAGCAATAGATGAAACAGGGAAGCCGCTAGGTAGTCGTTACTACGCTAGCAAGCAGGAGACACGGCGTTCAACATTTTATTTTTTATTTTTTTTAGTAGGCAAGGGGCTAGTAGAAACATCTGCTCTGGCGTCCGGCAAAGGCCGGTTGAGGGCTCAACGGAACGTTTGGAATTACTTCGGCAGACCAGTCGTGATGGGACGACGGGGCTCCGTGTCAACAGAGGTTCTAGGCCAGTTGGCAAAAGATGTATTGTAGCTGGAGTAATTTTGTTTGCTAGCCGGGAGATGCACCTGGCTCACGGCTAACTGGTGCTAGCTTCGGGACAAGGGCGTTAGCCACTATAGCCACCCGGTAGCAGCTAGCTAGCAGCGATGATCCGATGCAAAGGTCCAGAGTTTACGGCAATAATCTGGTGGAGTATTTGATTCTAGTCGTGTTAGTGAAGAGTCCGGGAGGCATCAGCTGTGTAGCCGAGTGATCATAGGATCCACTGAGCAGGCCGGGCGGTGGGCCTGGCTCAAGGCTCTAGCTTTGGGCTTGGGCCATTCGGTGGCAGCTAGCTAGCTGTGATAATCAGGAGTAATGGTCCAGGGTTTACGGCAGGAATCCGGTGTTGTAGTGGAGAAAAACAGTCCGATACTGGCAGGCTGGCAAGTATTATCCAGGCTAAAAGCGGCAGGTGTCTGTGCAAAAGGTAAAGGCTGCTAGCAGTGGCTAACAATGACTAAATAGCTAGTAGCTAATTGCTGGTTAGCTTCTGATGGAGGTTCTGGCTATAAGGTCTAAAAATAGCAGATCCGTATCACATTGGGTGATTTAAAAATAGAAAAAGAGTTGGAAAATATATTGAAATATATGTCAAAAAAAATTGTATAAAAATGTTACACGGGAGAACGACAAACAAACAAAAAAAGGGGACTGGTCTTGATAAATCAATCAGATTTTTCTTTTCACTGAATCTCCATTTGGGTATTGGTTAGCCTACAATTAGGGTGTGGAAATGTTAGGATTATTTTTCCTGGAATAGAAACACAATAAATTTAACTAAGCAACATTTCTAACAGTATAAACAGCACAACAATAATATTTTACTAACAAATTATAATCAATCTCAGATAGTCTGTTCTAACAAAAAAAGTTAACGTCTTTAGAACAGCCAATATTAAAAACAGTCAAATGCATTTGTGAATTCAATCACTTATGCCGACATGTTGCGGTTTATTACTTGTTTAATTATTCAAGGCTACCTCTGTTATTTTGTTTAATAAATAAAATGCATGACTGTATTTAAAGACAAGACTTGTATGCTGTGTGATGACATACACAAATGAATGAATGATTGATTGATTTACTGTATATTGAAGTAGGCCTGTATGCCAATAAGTAAGTTATGCAAAAACAGCTATAGCAAGTAGGACTCTTAGGTCTACAGCTCCACGTAATTTCTATAATTTTGCTTCTCAAATATGCCCTCTGGTGGTCAAACTAGCATTAATGGCAACAATGGCTGACAGTAAAATATTATGACGTCACGCACTCCAACGGTACCATACCATTCCGCATCATGCCGCAAGCTGTGCTGCAGTATGACGCAACTTTTAAAGGAAGAACCACTGTATGTGTACCTGCGAAGTGTACCTTTGACTTTTTTGTACCCCAGGGAACAGCACTGTACCCCTAACCATGGCCTTAAATGAAATTAGAATACAGCAGCATACTGGCATTGTATAAAAATAAAACCTTCAAGCTGTTGTATATACATTAGGCAACGTTTAAAAATATATTATTGGCAATATATGTATAGCCAATCTCTGTTCTGTCCGCAGACCTGGTGGCGCAGCAGGAACATCAGGTAAGTAGCAACCGAAAGGTTGCGAGTTCAAATTCTAAGTGAGGTTGAGTCCCAAGTAATCATTACACATCAGCATACTGTTCTTTCAAATGAACACCTTAATTTAACTGTGAACATACAGTAACTTGTTATAGATTTACTGTATTTTCACCACAACTAGACAAAACCTTCTAGGGGACCATGACAATATTCTAAGAAATGCTCTTAGGGACGTCCCTGCAACAAACCGGGAGCAAGGCAAAACCTGCAGGGGACCATGACTGTTTAAATTGAATTAATGTCAATTATGCCTTTTAAAGTAAAATATTCTGGGTAAAGACACCTGGGTTTTCACGTGTAGTTTCATGGTATTTTGCATCCCCATGTTGTCACATTTATTTAACATGAGATCATTTTCCCACATGTGCTCAAATGCTGTCAAGTGTATTTTCATGTTATCACGTCGCAAATGTTATCATGTCAAATTCACATTGAAATTCATGTGGTTTTTCAGTAAGGGTAAACCTTCATCCCTTGTTATATCTCTGAGTTAGTTGAGCTCTGAATTATCTCTAGAGTAAAAACACTGTCTTGCTCAAACTGACTCTGTGAGTTTGGACCCCCTGGACAGAGAGCCAGAGAGGAAGAGTGTGATTTCCTCTTCCTTTGTGTTGTTAAGAGGAGCAGCAGTGATAGAGAGCCTGGTGACTAGGCTGCTCTGAATAGGCAGCTCATCTCTTCTCCTCTCCTCTCCTCTGCACTGCAGACCAGTCTGACAGTCCTTGTGGTTTTCCTCAAGGACTGGCTAATGTATTCACAGATAGTGTGGGTGTATGTGTGTGTGTGTGTGTGTCTATGTGCGAGTGTGTACAAGAGACTCGAAAAAGGAGATAAAGCGTGTGTATGTGCGTGCATGCGTGTGTGTGTGTGCATGCAGGTATATACAGTTGAAGTTTACATAAACCTTAGCCAAATACATTTAAAACTCAGTTTTTCACAGTTCCTGACATTTAATCCTAGTAAAGATTCCCTGTTTTAGGTCAGTTAGGATCACCAGATTATTTTAAGAATGTGAAATGTCAGAATAATAGTAGAGAGAGAATGATTTATTTCAGCTTTTATTTCTTTCATCACATTCCCAGTGGGTCAGAAGTTTACATGCACTCAATTAGTATTTGGTAGCATTGCCTTTAAATTGTTTAACTTGGGTCAAACATTTTGGGTAGCCTTCCACAAGCTTCCCACAATAAATTGGGTGAATTTTGTCCCATTCATCCTGACAGAGCTGGTGTAACTGAGTCAGGATGTAGGCCTCCTTGCTCTAACACAATTTTTTAGTTCTTCCAACAAATGTTCTATATGATTGAGGTCAGGGCTTTGTGATGGCCACTCCAATACCGTGACTTTGTTGTCCTTAAGCCATTTTGCCACAACTTTGGAAGTATGCTTGGGGTCATTGTCCATTTGGAAGACCCATTTGCGACCAAGCTTTAACTTCCTGACTGATGTCTTGAGACGTTACTTCAAGCCTCCTCCTTTTTCCTCCAAACATAACGATGGTCATTATGGCCAAACAGTTCTATTTTTGTTTCATCTGACCAGAGGACATTTCTCCAAAAAGTACAATCTTTGTCCCCATGTGCAGTTGCAAACCGTAGTTGGGCTTTTTATGGCGGTTTTGAAGCAGTGGCTTCTTCCTTGCTGAGCGGCCTTTCAGTTTGTCGGTATATGACTCGTTTTACTGTGGATATAGATACTTTTGTACCGGTTTCCTCCAGCGTCTTCACAAGGTCCTTTGCTGTTGTTCTGGGATTGATTTGCACTTTTTGCACCAAAGTGTGTTCATCTCTAGGAGACAGAACGCTTCTCCTTCCTGAGCGGTTTGACGGCTGCGTGGTCCCATTGTGTTTGTACTTGCGTACTATTGTTTGTACAAATGAACGTGGTACCTTCAGGCATTTGGAAATGGCTCCCAAGGATGGACCAGACTTGTGGAGGTATTTTTTTTGGAGGTCTTGGCTGATTTATTTTTATTTTCCCATGATGTCAAGCAAAGAGGAACTGAGTTTGAAGGTAGGCCTTTAAATACATTCACAGGTACACCCCCAATTGACTCAAATGATGTCAATTAGTCTATTAGAAGCTTCTAAAGCCATGACATCATTTTCTGGAATTTACCTAGCTGTTTAAAGGCACAGTCAACTTAGTGTATGTAAACCTCTGACCTGCTGGAATTGTGATACAGTGACTTATAAGTGAAATAATCTGTCTGTAAACAATTGTTGGAAAAATGACTTGTGTCATGCACAAAGTAGATGTCCTAACTGACTTGCCAAAACTATAGTTCGTTAACAACAAATGTGTGGAGAGGTTGAAAAACGAGTTTTAATGACTCTAACCCACATATGTCAGAGTCAAGGCCCGCGGGCCACATCCGGCCCGCAAGAAGGTTTTTTACGGCCACTGGGATGATCTTGATTTATTATTAGAACCGGCCCGCAGCAAGCCGGCAGCCCGCAGATCTTTTACACGCACCAATACTACATTTCCCACAATGCAAAGGTGACGCACCGAGCAGTAGGCTGCTTCATTTCAATATTTATTGGCACAGCAGTCGTCAGCATCACAGTAAAATTAACTTTCAGATACCCATCAAAAATGGCAAAACGGAAGGTGGATACTGAGAACCGGGGGTTTCAAACAAGGTGGGAGTCGGAGTATATGTTCACGAAGGTAGCTGGAAAACCTGTGTGTCTTCTGTGTGGAGAAAGTGTGGCGGTACTGAAAGAGTATAATCTGAGACGACATTATGAAACGAAACACGCGGACACACACGCGGACGCAACTGTCAAGGCCAGTTTTATTTTGGCAGAAGAGATCGCTAAATCAGCCCGGCCATTTACGGAGGGGGATTTCATCAAAAACTGCATGATTAAAGTTTGTGACGAAGTTTGCCCAGAAAAAAGGCAACTCTTTTTAAATGTGAGTCTGAGCAGAAACACCATTGCCGAGAGAGTAGACCAGTTGTCCATCAATCTAAAAGAGCAGCTTGTGAAAAAGGGAAAAGATTTTATTGCATATTCCTTGGCTGTGGATGAGAGCACCGACATTTCTGACATTGCCCAGTTGTCAATTTTCATCCGCGGAGTGGACTCCAACCTAAGCGTGACAGAGGAGTTTTTGGCTTTACGTCCTATGCATGGCACAACTACGGGGCATGATTTGTATGAAGAGGTGTCAAGATGTGTAAATGAGATGGAGCTGCCTTGGGAAAAACTCGTGGGTTTGACAACCGACGGAGCACCTGCGATGTGTGGACACAGGAGCGGACTGGTGGCGAAGATACGGGAAAAGATGCAAGAGGAAAACGCGACAGGTGAGCTGACAGCTTATCATTGTATCATACACCAGGAAGCGTTGTGCGGTAAAGCCTTGAAAATGGAGCATGTAATGAGCATCATCACGCGCACAGTTAACTTTATCAGAGCCAAAGGTTTGAATCACCGCCAGTTCAAGGCATTTCTGACGGAGTTAGAAACGGAGCATGGTGATTTGCCTTATCACACAGAGGTGCGATGGCTAAGCCAGGGAAAGGTGCTTCAAAGATGTTTCGAGCTTCGTGAGGAGATTTGTCTGTTCTTGGACAGCAAAGGGAAAGACACAACACAACTCCGAGACGAAATGTTTCTGTGTGAAATGGCTTTTCTGTGTGACATTACGAGTCATCTGAATGCAATAAACTTGCAGCTGCAGGGTCGGGATCGTGTCATCTCTGATATGTACAGTACAGTGAAGGCATTTAAAACCAAACTGACTCTGTGGGAGACGCAGATGCGGAAAGAAAATTTGAGCCACTTTCCCAGCTGCCAGACCATGAAAGAGAAGCTCTCTACCAGTGCGTTCCCGAGCACACAGTTGGCTGATAAAATAGGTATGCTTGCCGCTGACTTTCGACGCCGATTTGCTGACTTTGAAGCACAAAAAAGCAGGTTGGAACTGCTCGGTAACCCATTTGCTGTTGACGTGGAAAGCTCACCACCAAACCTCCAAATGGAGTTGATTGACCTCCAATGCAATGATGCACTGAGGGCAAAATATGCGGCAGTGGGTGCTGCGGAGTTCGCCCGTTTCCTCCCCGGCACAATGCCCCAGCTGCGCATCCAGGCTGCTCAAACGTTGTCTATGTTTGGCAGCACATACCTGTGTGAACAACTGTTTTCTTTGATGAACCTGAACAAAACATCACACAGAAGTCGACTTACTGCTGAACACCTCCACTCAATTCTGAGGATTTCTTCAGCTCAGAGCCTTACCCCGAACATTGATGAACTTGTGGAAAAGATGGGACACCACCAAGTATCACCCTCAACCTCAAACAAGTGAACATTACTGTGCAATCACATATTTAGAGTTTTTACTCAGTTCAAGTTTAAAAGTTAAAATTTAATATTTGTTTTCACTGCATGTTACTTCTCCTTAAACAAAGTGTTGTTTTTGATTAATAGATTTTTGCACTTTATTTTTTTGTATTTCAATCCAATTATATTTTAAAAATATTTCAGTTGAGTGGATGATAGAAAATTGCTATTATTGTTTTTTCTTTGAAGTAAATTTAGCCCACTTTTGCTAAAATAGAAAATATAGTCTACTGATGGTGCCTTGAATACCGGTTTCTTTCATTTAATGTTCATGTTATGGGGATATTTATATAAAGGAAATTTGTCTTTTGTGTCTGTTGAAAATTAAAGATTACTGACAGAGCCATAAGAAAATATTGCTTTATTTATCTGATCATATTGTAATATATTTGTTAGGTTTTCAGTAGGTTCAATTAGGTTCACTAGACTATATGCGTCATTTAAAATTTTTTCAATGAACATTCGAACAGTCCGGCCCTCGTCTTGTAGCTGATTTTTTTATTTGGCCCTCCGTCCATTTGACTTTGACACCCCTGCTCTAACCTAAGAATGTAAACTTCCAACTTCAACTGTATGCATGTTTGTGCATGGGAGCGTATATAAAAGTATCTATACGTCCTCTTAAGAGTGTGTGTCTCATACCAAGCAAATACTCAGACAGAGCTGAGCAATTAAACATCCAGTCGTGCATGTTAACAGTAAATGGCTGACGGCCTTTCAGCCCATTGTGATGAAGAGTTCTTGTGCAGTGATGACGAACTCGGCCCTGGTCAACAGTCAATACAGTGGGAGAGAGCGAGAGAGCCTCTCAAAGACGCTTCCTTTTCATTATCATCATTACCCTCTCTCTATCTGCTGCTGCAGTCTCGTTAAATGGCCGCTCTCTTTTATTATTGTTATTTACCATTTTGACAGGGAGGTCATACTGAGACTACGGTCTCTTTTACAGATGAGCCATGCATAAATACATCAAACACATACAATATACAAAATTAGAAAACAGACACATTTATCAACACAGAGGTCTCCTCCGATCATTACTCCGGAACTGGCCAAGGGGGACCAGAACATCTCATTTCAGAGAGCTCCGGAAGTTGTTCCACATAAAGGGCCCAAAAAATAAATAAAAACAGCTTTACCCAACTCTGTGGAGACCGACCGGGCCTTCAATGTTATCCAAGCCTGAGACCGGGGGGTTGGTAATTTGTAAGTCTAAATTGAATGAATGATGATAGATACATAGGAAGTTGGCCTCTCTCTCTCACTTTACATCTGTCTCTCTGCCTCTCCATCTGTCTCTCTTCACCTCTCTATCTCTGCCTGTCTGTTTCCCTCTCTGTCTTTGTCCATCTGTCTCTCTTCCCCTCTCTTTCTCTGCCTGTCCATCAGTCTCTATTCCTCTATTTCTACCCCACTCTCTTTCTCTGTCTGTCTCCCTCTGCTCTCTCTCTCTATATGACTGGCTGTCACTCTATCGCCTCTCTCTGTCTTTCACTCGCTTTCTTTCTCTCTCTCTCCATCTACCTCTCCTTATTCTTCCTTGCTCACCCCTCTCTCATTCACGGCTGTCTCAGTGGGATGGCTGTTTGGGCTGAGAGCAGAGCAGTGCAGGGTAATGAATGCATTGGGGGAAATAATGTTTTTTGTAAACAGAACAGCACTAAACCCTCACCCAGCTGACCTGATTTACCATTGCTGGAGAGCTGCATATACACACACACCCGCACACACATGCACAAACACATACACGCATGCACACAGCTGCATTCAGGATAGCTCTCAGTGGGGGGAGGCACACCGGAATGTTCAGCAGAGAAATGCCAATCCAGAACAGAACATTTAGAATGGCAGCAAGTTGACAGAATGATCTACAGAAGAATCTTATCTTGGCAAAAGGTTGAGGGCTAGACTAATGTGCAACACAGCAGCACAAAACCAAACCTTCTGGAGTGGTTTATAATGCCAGCAAGCCTAACACACACATGTGCGCACGAACACACGCACACACACACACTCACACACACACATATCATGTCACATCGGTATTCAGTTGGTAAGAGACAGACATTCCGTAAATACTAGTAATAGATTGGATAACGCAAAGATGGTGGACAGACAGAAAAGAGAAATAGGCAAAATAACATTTTGATTTAGAGCAATAAAGAAATTGAATAAATTAACTGAGCAAACTAGAAACCTTTCAATATATGAATTTAAACATTATTTTAAAACGATTTAAATATAATACATAGAAATGTTGTGGGACTATAGTAGATGAAGAATCAATATTTTTTAGATTGAGTATTTATTGGGTCATTATGATAGTATATTATGTATGTTTGTAATAGTGTGTTATATGTGAAAATGTGTTCGTATTATAAATTGTATTTTAATGTTTAAGGACTCTTGGAAGATTAGTCCAAATGGGGACTAAAAGAGATCCAAATCATGTCATGTGAGGAGGAAGCAAGGGCTATATTAGTCACGGCTATGCACTGTGCCACCCTCACTCACTTCAAAGGAAGGTGTGGGTTGATGCTACAACAACTGTGGATTTAAACATACAAACACACAAATGAGGAAGCAGAGAGTGGGAGGGCAGGCAGCTTGAGGGGAGACAGAACGATATAGTGCTACTACAACCAGACAGAAATGGGCCGAGAGAGAGACAGAAGATATAGAGGGGACAGGCTATAGAAAACAAAGTGTGGGGGGGGGGGTGAGGAGAGAAAGCGAGTGATATAGTTTGTAAGCCACATTGCCAAACTGAAGGATATAATATTGATGTGTACAGTCTGGTAGCAAGACGTGACAGAGGAGTGTAGAGGCACTGGTTTGACTGTGACAGCCTCCGAGCTGTGATGTCACACATCAGACACCAACGTGACTAGTGTGCACTGTACCCAACACGGCTATTTACATACCCAATTAACAACCACCAAAGCCCTAACAGGCAATATATTCAGACAGATCCTCCCCTTAAATCTGTGCCATGTTTGCCACCAAGCTGTGTAGGGACTCTGTTGGGATTCAGTATGTTGGTACTATTAATGGTACTGTCAGTGAGTGCAGTCTATGTGGAGGAGGGTTAAAGCACTGTGTGGGTGTCTCTCGGAAAACAGTGTCTATGAGAAGCTAGACTGTCTGAGAGGTGGGTTGTAGGGAGCACTGCCATGTGAGACTATGACATGGGTGAGAGAGAATGTGTGAGAGAGTACGGGAAAGAGCACTGTTTAAGACAAGCTAGCACTGTTGTTGAGTTCATGTACAGAATATCCTGGAGCACTCATGGAGCCATGCTTTACTGACTACATAGACTGCTGCACTGTTGCAGGCTATTTATTACCTTGTGTCAACTGAAAATAACTACATTCACAAATCACCAAAAGCTTAGGCTACATTAAAGCAATTCATAAAATGATCTAACCCAAACCACAAATCAAATTATAATCCACAATGGAATACCAATAATCTCAGCAAATAAACTGAACACTAGTAGTAGGACAGTACTGGCCATGACAAATGTGCCAGGCAGAGCAGAACAATAGCCAGCCGTGTGGGTTTCCTCCACCAAGAGTTGGCATCTGTCCGACATGAATACCACGTGACTGGGATTTATAACATAGGATACAGGAAGTTGTTTGACACACATCCACAAACATTATATTTCCACTTCCCTTATACTCTCAGATGAATAGGTGACACGAATGATGTGCTCTGTGATATATTCTGAAAATAACAAACGTTTTGCGCTAATCTGTTGGGATCTGGCTGTCTGTTGCGTGATTTGGAATGCTGGTGGCTTCGGTTTCAGCACCGGGACAGAGTGGACAGCGCCTACTGGCTGTTGTATATGCAGAAGAAGCTATTATTGGTTGATCACACAAACCCCAAAACAGAAGCAACCTCTAAAATTGGATCTGTTCAGTTACAGACAAAACAGTTCATGTAAGATTTCAAGCCAAAAGCAGTTGGCTTCTCTATGGACTCCATGGGCTACCATCATGGTGGGATAATTATGCCAAGTCACCATAGCAACAATGGATGCCTACAACTTCTCTTTACAGTTTCCAATACCATCTTAAATGAGGCAAACCAGTACAAGGTACTGAAACAACAGTTGGTTGGGACACCTTTATTGAATGCTTCAAATCATCTCCCTCACTTCGACAGGCAGAATGCAGCCTAGATTCTATAACAAGTCCAAATGCATTCATGCAAGTGAGTCAAGTCATTCTGTTCTGACATTTGAAAAGCTGCAAGACAGCAAAAACCTTGCAGTCACATTATCTTGCTAAAAACAGAAATGGATCCAACTGCAGAATATTGAGTTTAGCTATAAGATGCCTGGTCAGTTGGTTAGCCTAACCTTGCAAGACAGACTATCCATAGAAAATAATATCAAAGGTTTTGAATAGCCTGCTCTCTTCTTCATAATATGTTGTCTATGATATTGGGTTGAATATAGGCTTACACTGTAACAAATTGCTATACACTTACAGCAAAAAAATTACAGTTAGCTACTGTAATTCTATATTATAGTACTGTAAAGAGCAATGCATTAAGGGGGGTTCAATGGCATTCAGCTACACTGCTGTAAAATTACGGCAATTTCTGTGATTTTACAATACAATTTTACAGTTAAGTGCTGTATTACCTGTTTTGCTTACTGGGAATTATGGTGCATCGTGGAAAAATGTGTGCGGGGAGAGAATCTCTGGCTCATTAACATATTTTGAGGCATGCCTTGTAAGAGGCTATATTTGTTGCAACCGTTAGTAAGAAATGCTGTACCCCACAGAATACATTACCATACCGTACTTTTGGAATCTAAAAACCTTTTCTTATAAATATACAGTGCCTCTACAAGTGTAAGTGATATAAAACAACAAATAATCATTGGTATGTTGTAATACATAATTACATACACTGTTAGCAATTTCTGTAATTTTATTACACTACATTATAACAAAAAAAGTACTGTATTTCTGTTTTCTGAGTATTTACTGAAGTGTTCTGTAAATGATGGTGCATTGTGGGAAAATGTTGTGGGTGGGGAAAGAATCGCTGACTCATGAACATATTTTGAGGCGTGCCATGTAAGGGGCAATATTTGTTGGACCCTTTAGAGAGAATGCTGTACCAATTGAACTGATTTGTGGTAGTAGTACCACATAATTTAATATTTCAATGGGGACTAATCATGGTGGCAGCAAGTCTTAAGCTTTTGCTGGTTGAGCAATTTGCCAAGTCCTACTGGTCTGTTTTACCTTGTAATCATGGCAAGTTTGGAAGTATTTGTTTAGGCCTCCAGAAGTGCAAGAAGACATAGAACACAAAATATTCATAAATATGTCGTAATATACAAATTCCGTAGCAGCCATCTTACTTGCACCAATGCCATTTAATTACAGTAAAACGCTTTAAAATACCAATATTGCAATTACAGTAGCATTTACGTTCTTACAGTATAGTAGGCTAATTTTACAGTATTGTACTCTGTCATTGCTCTGATATCACAATAATTTACAGGAAGCTGGTGGCAAGTTACTTTGAATAGTACAGTTAAATACTTGGTACTAGCCAGAGATGGGCGAAGACATATCAAAAGGTATACTTACTATAAAATATAAAATACCTTGAAGACCGATGCCTCCTTAACTAAAACAACATCCCAGTAACCATTACAGAAACCTTTTACTCTATCAGCTGCCTGACACACAATGCATGAATGAGTCACTGTGCAGCCTAGTCACCACATCCCCATCACCAGCAAGACGCAGCAGCATGGCTCTTTAACCCAGGCTATAACGTAACAGCGCTACACAGTCAGTCTGCAATAAATCAATCCTCTCGATTTGATACAATTGTCAAAATGGGAGAAATACATCGAATCGTTTTCCATGACACGCATCTCCTTGGGTTAATGCCTGTAACACAGTGAGTCGAGCCGCGAGCCCCACATCTAGCCGACTGCTGGGTCCACGCAGTCAGACAGTGCGTGTGCGTGTCTGTGAACGCGTGTTACCTACCTGTCTCCAGGTGGAGAGAGAGACGCGACTCAGTGATGTAGGGCGTATCGCTCTTGGACCGGACTCTCCGGATCGGCCGACGGTCTATCTCATTCTCCGGTGACGCCGCCATTTAGGTATCCTTGGCCGGGCAACGTCCGTCCACTAGCGACCAACTGAACTGCGCGAGACGAGACTCATGCACGGGCAGACCGTGTAGGTAGGTGATGCGGGCGATGAGAAATGGAGATGACGGGGGAGAGAGAGAAAGAGAGAGAGAGCGAGAGAGAGAGAGAGATGTTCCACTGTAATAGTGAAGGTGTAAACTTGGCAGTAGAAAATCTTAACAGTATATTTGACCTCTCAGCTTCCCTATCAAATCTAAAAATCTCTAATAGAAAACCGAAGAAAATGAACAACAATGACAAATGGTTTGATGAAGAATGCAAAAATCTAAGAAAGACATTGAGAAACCTGTCCAACCAAAAACATATAGACCCGGAAAACCGGAGTCTACGCCTTCACTATGGTGAATCACTAAAACAATACAGAAATAGAGTACGGAAAAGGGAACAGCACGTCAGAAATCAGCTCAATGTAGTTGAAGAATCCATAGACTTTAACCACTTCTTGGAAAATTGGAAAACACTAAACAAACAACAACATGAAGAATTATCTATCCAAAATTGAGATGTATGGGTAAACCACTTCTCCAATCTTTTTTGGCTCTATAACAAAGAACAAACCGCAAAAACATATACATGATCAAATACAAATCTTAGAATCAACTATTAAAGACTACCAGAACCCACTGGATTCTCCAATTACCTTGAATGAGCTACAGGACAAAATAAAAACCCTCCAACCCAAAAAGGCATGTGGTGTTGATGGTATCCTCAATGAAATGACAAATATACAGACAACAAATTCCAATTGGCTATACTAAAACTCATTAACATCATCCTTAGCTCTGGCATCTTCCCCAATATTTGGAACCAAGGACTGATCACCCCAATCCACAAAAGTGGAGACAAATTTGACCCCAATAACTACCATGGGATATGTGTCAACAGCAACCTGTAACTCTCGTCGTGGGTGGAAGAAGAGGAGGACCAATGCGCAGCGTGGTAAGTGTCCATATTGTTTTAATAAGAATACTGAACAAAAACAATAAAACGACAAAACGAACAGTCCTGAACGGTGAAGCAAAACACAGAACAGAAAATAATCACCCACTCCACACAGGTGGGAAAAGGCTACCTAAGTATGATTCTCAATCAGAGACAACGAACGACACCTGCCTCTGATTGAGAACCATACCAGGCCAAACACAAAACCACAACATAGAAAAACGAACATAGACTACCCACCCAACTCCCGCCCTGACCATACTAAAACAAAGACATAACAAAAAAACTAAGGTCAGAACGTGACACAACCTTGGGAAAATCCTCTGTATTATCATTAACAGCAGACTCGTACATTTCCTCAGTGAAAACGGTGTACAAAGTCTTCTCGTGCTTTGTTGATTTCATAAAAGCCTTCAACTCAATTTGGCATGAGGGTCTGCTATACAAATTGATGGAAAGTGGTGTTGGGGGAAAAACATACGACATTATCAAATCCATGTACACAAACAACAAGTGTGCGGTTAAAATAGGCAAAAAACACACACATTTCTTCCCACAGGGCCGTGGGGTGAGACATGGATGCAGCTTAAGCCCCACCCTCATCAACATATATATCAACAAATTGGCGTGGGCACTAGAAAAGTCTGCAGCACCCGGCCTCACCCTACTAGAATCTGAAGTCAAATGTCTACTGTTTGCTGATGATCTGGTGCTTCTGTCACCAACCAAGTAGGGCCTACAGCAGCACCTAGATATTCTGCACAGATTCTGCCAGACCTAGGCCCTGACAGTAAATCTCAGTAAGACCAAAATAATGGTGTTCCTTAAAAGGTCCAGTCGCCAGGACCACAAATACAAATTCCATCTAG
Organism: Oncorhynchus clarkii lewisi; assembly: GCF_045791955.1. NCBI lineage: Eukaryota > Metazoa > Chordata > Actinopteri > Salmoniformes > Salmonidae > Oncorhynchus > Oncorhynchus clarkii. Next base: position 36,591,510 of record NC_092150.1, read on the forward strand.
ACACTGTTGCCCTAGAGCACACAAACAACTATACATACCTTGGCCTAAACATCACGCCACAGGTAACTTCCACAACCTGAGAGACAAGGCAAGAAGGACATTCTATGCCATCAAAAGGAACATAAAATTCAACATACCAATTAGGATCTGGCTAAAAATACTTGAATCAGTTATAGAACCCATTGCCCTTTATGGTTGTGAGGTCTGGGGTCCGCTCACCAACCAAGAATTCACAAAATGGACAAACACCAAATTGAGACTCTGCATGCAGAATTCTGCAAAAATGAAAACAAATCAAATTTGGATAAACTTCCATATCTATTAGGTGAAACATCACAGTGTACCATCAAAGCAGCAAGATGTCTGACCTGTTGCCACAAGAAAAGTGCAGCAGCCAGTGAAGAACAAACACCATTGTAAATACAATATGTGTTTATTTATTTTCCCTTTTGTACTTGCATCTTACAACACTGTACATAACCATAAAATTACATATGATATGTCTCTATTCCTTTGAAACTTATGTGAGTGTAATGTTTACAGTACATTTTTTATTGTTTATTTCACTTTTTTTTATTATCTAATTTACTTGCTTTGGCAATGTAAACATGTGTTTCCCCAACCAATAAAGCCATTTAAATTGAACTGAATTGAGAGAGAGAGAGAGAGAGAGAGAGAGAGAGAGAGAGAGAGAGAGAGAGAGAGAGAGAGAGAGAGAGAGAGAGAGAGAGAGAGAGAGAGAGAGAGAGAGAGAGAGAGAGAGAGAGAAAGAGAAAGAGAAAGAGAGAGAGAGAGAGAAAGAGAAAGAGAGAGAGAGAAAGAGAAAGAGAGAGAGAGAGAGAGAGAGAGAGAGAGAGAGAGAGAGAGAGAGAGAGAAGCAAAGAAACCACCTCCAGTGGTGTGAGATGTACAGTGACACTATCGATTAAAAGAGGTCCTGCCTCCCTTCCGAAAAGAGAAAGTGGAATACACACACACACACACACACAGCACACACACAGCACACACACAGCACACACACAGCACACCCCTCGAGAATATGAACACGTCATAAGCCATTCCATTTTTGGGGGGGAATGACAGGAAATTTGCTTTAAAATTGCAACATTTTCTCTCAGCCTCATGACAAAATGTGTAAAATAGCATGAGATACACTAAGCTATAAAACTACACTTTTTAGTTTTTTTGGTTGGGGCGGGGCTTGCTCGTACCTTGCAGCCCGAGGAAACTGCCTTACGCCACTGACACACACACAGACTTTCCCTGTCTGCAACAGCACAGAATAACACACAGTTGCTATTGTGAGAATACCTGCCCATTCCCCAGAGAGTAAATCAGTAGGCTATAATTGGAGATGATATCTGGAGACTGTCTGGCCCTTACTTTCAGTTAGGCTAGGGTTAAATAGGCTATCTGTCTCCTTCATCATGGCTGACTCCATAGCCTACATGGCAGATATTTATAATGGTTGTCAAGAGTTCGCTGCAGCTAGCGACTGGAACGAGCTGCAACAAACACTCAAACTGGACAGTTTTATCTCAATCTCTTCATTCAAAGACTCAATCATGGACACTCTTACTGACAATTGTGGCTGCATTGTGTGATGTATTGTTGTCTCTACCTTCTTGACTTTTGTGCTGTTGACTGTGCCCAATAATGTTTGTACCATGTTTTGTGCTGCGACCATGTTGTGTTCCTACCATGTTGTTGTATGCTGTGTTGCTGCCTTGCTATGTTGTTGTCTTAGGTCCCTCTTTATGTAGCGTTGTGTTCTCTCTCTTGTTGTGATATGTTTTGTCCTATATTTATATTGTTTTAGTTTTTTAAAATCCCGTGCCCCTGTCCCCGCAGAAGGCCTTTTGCCTGTTGGTAGGCCGTCATTGTAAATAAGAATTTGTTCTTTACTGACTTGCCTAGTTAAATAAAGGTTTAAAATTATTATTTTTTTAAATAAGAGATCAGTAAGCCAATACCCATCTGCATGTACCATCACCATTTGAAAGCTGCTATTCTCCAACTCTTCTCTCTCTTTTGGGAAGCAAGCTCACCCCATCTAGTGGATGATATCATCAGAATACACAGAATGGAACTAGAATGGGGCATTTATACGCAAGAATAAGCACATTGTCATTTTACAGCACATTTGTCCATTTGTCACTGATACTCTCTTAGAAAAAAAGGTTTCAAAAGGGTTCTTCGGCTGTCGCCACAGGAGAACCCTTTTTGGTTCAAGGTATATTCCTTTTGGGTTCTATGTAGAACCCTCTGTGGAAAGGGTTCTACATGGAACCCAAATGGGTTCTTTCTACCTGGAACCAAAAACAGTTATTGTAAGGGTTCCTCTATGGGGACAGAACCCATTTTTTCTAAGAGTGTAGATTCATCCCATTTATACTATTAATGTATAGGCAGATAGCATATCTAGACTAGCGTATCTAACTCCCATAATGTAGGGTAGAGTTAGGGAGGCTAACTGAGAATAAGGGCCAGACAGGCTAATATAATACACTAAGCTGAAGGAGGATCTCCAAAAAATTTCTAAAATCTTCATTTTAGGCTCAATATTCTACTGTGTTTTGTATTATTATTATTTATTTTTTACCCATAATGTTCATTACCTTGACATTCCAAATGACCATTCAATAAAGCGCTGATTGATTATTTCTACCAGGGTTCATTGGGTTGGCCAAAGAAACAGAGCACTATTTACATTTGCTAAATAAAAATATCCAGCCCTATAAAAAGGGACCCCCGGCCCGTCTAAAAGTAAATCATACCATATCTATCAATCACAATGCCCAGAGGATGTCACGGCATTGCAGGAGAGGAGACAGCAGGAGGCATTAGACAGGCTGGGTAACCTACATGACCTAACCGCCCCCCTCCCGGATCTTCCTCCCGACCAACCCCTGGTAGTGTAGAGATGTTAAAGTCTGCTTAGATTAAAGATGGGCTTTTAACTAAAACTGTTACGACTTTGACTTTTAATTAGGCTATTAGATGGTTGATAAGAATTTTAGGCAGTAGAGTTAATAATAGATATGTAGGTCTATATATAATAATAGCTTAATCTGTTAGTGATAGATAAACATTGAATCATTGTCACTGGATTCCAACCATTGTAAACGGCAAATCATTCATTCATAAATGTTTACTGTAGCTATAACATTGCACAACATTGACAGACAACTAGAAAAGAGAATATACACAGTAATATAAATATGTAGCATATTAGTTTAAAAGCAGGATATTATTTTAGTATCAAAAGAAGCGCTTCATCCTTTTACATGCCCCCAGTTTATATTCCTCTGTGTTTTGTATTATTGTTTTTTTTCTTCAGGTTTTTGCATTTGGAATGGCATGGTTATTTTAGGAGATTTAGCTGTCATATTGCAAATTATATAAAGCATTTGTAGGCCAATTTTGTATCTGTATAATTAAGCAATAAGGCAAGAGGTGGTGTGTTATATGACCAATATACCACGGCTAAGAGCTGTTCTTAGGCACAATGCATTGCAGAGTGCCTGGACACAGCTCTTAGCAGTGGTATATTGTCCATATATCGCAAACCCCCGAGGTGCCTGATTGTTATTTTAAAATGGTTACCAACGTAATTAGAACAGTAAAAATACATGTTTTGTCATACCTGTGGTAAACATAGGGTGACAGTGAGCAATTGACAGTGATCCATTTCAAACCCAGTCCGCATGAGAGCCATTCCGGACCATGAGGCACAAGAGACGTGTCAGGGGTGGACCCACCTGTCTTAATCAATGAGAGAAGATTTGAAATAGACAAGATGGCGGCATACACATTGTTGGATTACTTCATTAATAACGGAGCACTTTCTACATCCAGGCACGCCACCTGCAACTGGACACGGACAATTTAGAAGAAACATGTTTGGCCAAATCGAGAATGACGATAGCAGGCATTTGAAAAATCTCTGGCAACTATTAGTACAGATAAACCTGTAACTCCCAGTAAAGAATAACACAAATATTTTCTCACATTATCTGTTTTAACAATCTTTAGCTAAGGGAGGCTGTGTCCTCACTCACACTCCAGTACAGTAGGTGGCTGCGATGTATGCACCTAGTTGATGCGATCCACCAATACAATTTTAAAATGTTTAGCACCTCAGAGGATTGGATAGTGTCTGTGGATAAAGTTGTGTGTGTCAACTGTAGGGATGCTCATGTTGCTGGGGATTGGAAGTGTCCGGTGCGAGATAGGCAGGTTGAAGAGCCCTCCCATGCCGTTGGCATGGTCCAGGAGCAGATAGGGGCAAAGTAGTGAGTGTAGGTGGCAGCTGCAGAGAAGTACCTGGGAGTACAAGTTTGTACAGCAAAATAGTTAATGGGGTGGTAATTCTTATGAAATAGTGGTATATTGATGGTGCCATTTTTTCCGTTTAGAAACAGGAATAATGAAGATCATTCAATGTAGGTAGGCCATGACTGGCCTCACACTTCAATACAGTAGGTGGCGGTGTATGCACCTGAAAGTTGGATGCGATCTGTCAACCCAATCCCAAAGGAGAAGAAGAGGAAGACATTTAAAATTACACACACCTCTTAACTAAACAGCTGAAACAGGGTAAGGAAGGACTTGGAGAAATTCAACATGCAAAATGTGTCAGATTAAATCTATCTGAAAGTTAATGGTATTTAATCAGGGCATATTAATGTTGTATGGCAATGCTTCTTTGGATATGCGAAACATACATGCTGATAGTCGCTTGAAGAATATCAACAAGTTTAACGTTAGCTAGCTAACAGCTAAACTTGAGTTGCATTCCATAGATAGCTAGCTATCTGTCGTATTTAGAGCTCACCTCAAGAGTACCATCTTTGCTTGCAAGTTGCATGAACAACAAATAGTCTCGAAAACCCGACCCTGTTGCCTAGGGTCGATTTTCGGGTCTAAAAGAGTAACGACCCCCTTTACGCCCTTAAATGCACAAGGGTCAAAGAAAACCAGATAGCGAGCTACAGTAGCTTGCTATGAATATTTACCCTTTGACGAGCCAGCGAGGTCTGCGCATGTCAGCAACGTTTCCAAGTTGTTACAGCAAGCAAGATCTCCAGGTACAATAGCTAGTTGGTTAGGTGACAACTCAGTGTGGTGTTTTGTTACAATAACCCCCTGCTTTCTTGATCTATGAGGTAGTAACGTGCCCAAAGTAGTTGTCCCTCTGTGGTAATTGAGTTCACTGTCATTTGCTGTGTCAACATCAATATGAGTTCTGTTGGCTGTAGGTTTCTGTTGAGACATTACTTGAATTTGTTTTGTGTTTCCTTTATATTCTTCAAGTTTAAAGTTGTATTAGTCATACGTACAGGATACACGTGGTATACGCCGTCCAATGAAGTGCTTACTTGCAAGTTCCTTCTCCACTTTGCAACAACAATAAGAAATAATAGAAGATAAGAATATGAACATGAAGTAAATGGTTCAGTAGAATATTTTAGCATAAGTATAATACAGGAGGGCACAATTTATACTCAAATATTTACATGTGTTTTGGGGAATTGTTTAAATGGTGCATTATTTAGCAATCGTAAGAGTCTGGTAGCAGCAGTTGTGATGTGTGTGTGTAGCATGAATGTGTGGCTGTGTGTGTGTGAGTGCGTGCATGCATGTGTGCTAAGGTTTGGAGCATCAGAGCTGGTGGTCCAGTCAAGTTCAAATGTTCAGCAGTCTTTATGGCTTGTAGAGAGAAACCCTCTCTGAGCCTGTTGGTGTCAGACCTCATGCTCTGGTACGGTCTGCCTGACGGTAAGGGAGTGAGCAGCTGGGGTTTGTGTGGCCCTTGATGATGCTGCGGGTCTTCCTCAGGCACCATTACGAGTAGATGTCCTGGATGGGTGGGAGAATGCTCTTTGTGATGTTCTGGGCTGTCTTCACCACCCTATGGAGGGCCGTTGTGGTCGTGGACGGAGCAATTTCTGTACCAGGCTGTGAAGCAAACGGTCAGGATGCTCTCGATGGCGCAGCGGTAGTATTTGGAGAGGACCCGGGGTGGCATGCCAAATTTATTCAGCAGCGTTATGAAGTAGATACGCTGTTGTGCCCTCTTGACGAGTGGTGGTTGGTCGATGTCAAGTCCTCGGTGATGTGGATGGCGAGGAACTTTAAACTACTGACTCTCTACTGCAGTTCTGTTGATGTGAATTGGGGCATGTTCCCTCTTTGGCTTCCTGAAGTCAACAATCAACTCCTTTTGTTTTTCTGACGTTGAGGAAGAGGTGGTTGTCCTGGCTCCACATGCCAGTTCACTTACCTCCTCCCTATTGGCAGATTTTTTTTGTTGGTTATCAGGGATACAACCGTGGTGTCGTCAGCAAATTTGGAGTTGGTGTCGTGCAACACAGTCATGGGTTAACAGGGAGTACAGCAGAGGGCTGAGGACACACCCCTGTGGGGCCCTGTGTTAAGAGTCAGTGTGGAGGAGGTGTTATTGCCAATCCAGCCTGTGGTCTACACATCAGGGAGTCCAGGATCCAGTTGCAGGTGCAAAAGCCAGGGCATTGAACTTGGTGTTGCGCTTGGAGGGAACAATAGTGTTGAATGCTGAACGGTAGTCAATGAATAGCATTCTCACATAGGTGTTATTATTGTCCAGATGTGATACGGTCGTGTGAATAGCGATGGAAATGGCATCTTCATTGGATCTGTTGGAGCGGTAGGCAAATTGGAGTGGGTCCTGTGTACCTGGCGTGCTGACCTTAATGTGGGTCAAGACCAGCCTCTCCAAGCACTTAATGATGACAGTGGTAAGTGCGATGGGGCGATTAGTCATTTGGGCATGTCACCCTTGTTTTGCTTAGGCACTGGGACAATGGTTGTGTCCTTGAAGAAGGTGGGGACTACAGTCTGGGACAGGGACATGTTGTAGATGTCCGAGAAGATGCCATCTGGTTCGGCGGTTTTGAGAGTTTTCCTCATGTCAGCATTGGCGAGTGAACACACCTGGTCGTCTGGAGCAATGAGAGAAGCGAGCATAGAATGAGTTAATCGTGTCTGGGAGGGAGGCTTCTGTAGGAACCACTCAGCTGGATTTGCCCTTGTAGTTTGATAGTCTGTAGTCCTTTCCACATGCGTCACGAGTTTTGAGTTATCAAACATCAAAGATTTTAGAGTTACAGTTCATATAAGGAAATCAGTCAATTGAAATATATTCATTAGGCCCTCATCTATAGGTTTCACATAATTGAGCAGGGGCACATCCATGGGTGGGCCTGAGACGGCATAGGCCCACTTGGGAGCAAGGCCCAGACGATTTATTTATTTTCTTCCCACAAAGTGTCTGTATTAGACAGAAATACTGTCCGGGTGTCTGGTCTCAGACGCAGGTGAAGAAGCCGGATGTGGGGGTCCTAGGCTGGCGTGGTTACAGGTGGTCTGTATGTCATTTTCAATGTGTGGACATTTACAAGTGAAAGGGAATGAGAGAAATTGTGCAAGTGAACAAAGTTGTGATGCATGCTTTTCTAAAGGAAGAGCAGAGGGGAGAAGAACGGAAGAGAAAATAAAACGCTAGTTGGGAAGCACAGGGAAGGAATGGAAGCTGTACAGAACTCATCAGAGCTCTTTGACTTCTGGCAGAATTCTAAGATATCTGAGGGCAAACATTTAGTAGTGAATTGCATACAAGTGCAACTTCATCGCCTCATTTGCGCCGCAAAACAGAGACTATGGACTCCAGCTCCCGCCGTCTTCCGTTGTGCTATTTACAAACAAACGTGACTGGCTCAACTTTTCCGGGGAACTACGTACTGTAAGCGTCATAATGTAAAATATTCTGACCGATGAAATGAAGAACGTAGTCTGCTTTATCTCAAAACAAATTGCACAAGTTGACTGCAGGTATTAACTTAAGTATCTCCAAATTTTCAAATTTTCTTGAAAAACTTCAATTGTTTTGACGTTATTGAAAAACTATCCTGTGGCTTTTTCAAAGTTACCCTGGAATACGGTATATAAGGTATACCACCCAAACCTATTAGCCATCAGGATACTAGGAAGAGGAGGCCATGTAGGCAGTCTTTTCAGCCTAGCTTGGAGTCCCCCTTTCCTTCCTCGTCACTGGCGCAGTATTCCCAATCTGGGATGCTGAGAGAAGTGTGTAGCTTCTGATTCATGATCCAGAAGTGTTTGTCGGTTTGAAGGAAATTATTGAACCAACATGGAGTAAACAAAGTAATAACAGCCATTAATAAAAAGCGAAGTCGTGCAGGAACCGGTATGACGCTCGCCCTCCTCAGGGCCGCCATCTTATCTTTTTCTTCTTGTTCCTTTTTCTTAGTTAACCCTGATGATTGTACGTCAGTTCACCAGCAGAGGCGTCACCTCTCATCTGTGTGCCCGATTTAAAGAGACCCAGAACAGACCGGTCATGGCCAGACCCAGCTCAGGTAGGACTGTGTTAATCTAGTACACACACTTGTTTTTCTATCCTAGTGGGAACCTCAAATCGATTTCTATAAAAAAATCCTAATTTCTCTAACCCCTACACTTAAACCCTAAAGCTAACCCTAATTCTGAACCCTAAACCTAACCCCTTAGCTTAAAATAGCCTTTGTCCTCGTGGAGATGTGGGAAATGTCCAGTGGTGTTAAGTACTTAAAATACTGTACTACTTAAGTAGTCTTTTGCAGTATCTTTACTTTACTATTTATATTTTTGACAACTTACTTTTACTCCACTATATTCCTAAAGAACATAATATACTTTTTAAGTTGGAGTGTGCCCCTGGCTATTCTTCATTGAACAAAAACAAGAAAATTGTGCTGTCTGGTTTGTTTTAATATAAGGAATTTGAATGTATTTATACTTAGTTGAAGTTGGAAGTTTACATACACCTTAGCCAAATACATTTAAACTCAGTTTCACAATTCCTGACGTTTAAGCCTAGTAAAAATTTCCTGGTCAGTTAGGATCACCACTTTATTTTAAGAATGTGAAATGTCAGAATAATAGTGGAGAGTGATTTATTTCAGCTTTTTTGTCTTTCATCACATTCCCAGTGGGTCAGAAGTTTACAAACTCAAAAAGGTATTTGGTAGCGTTGCCTTTAAATTGTTTAACTTGGGTCAAACGTTTAACTTGGGTCAAACGTTTTGGGTAGCCTTCCACAAGCTTACCACAATAAGTTCGGTGAATTTTGGCCCATTCCTCCTGACAGAGCTGGTGTAACTGGGTCAGGTTTGTAGGCCTCCATGCTCGCACACACTTCAGTTCTCCCCACAAATTTTCTATAGGGTTGAGGTCAGGGCTTTGTGATGGCCTCTCCAACACCTTGACTTTGTTGTCCTTATGCCAATTTGCCACAACTTTGGAAGTATGCTTGGGGTCATTGTCCATTTGGAAGACCCATTTGCGACCAAGCTTTAACTTCCTGACTGATGTCTTGAGATGTTGCTTCAATATATCCACATAATTTCCCCTCCTCATGATGCCATCTATTTTGTGAAGTGCACCAGTCCCTCCTGCAGCAAAGCACCCCCAAACATGATGCTGCCACCCCCGTGCTTCACGGTTGGGATGGTGTTCTTCGGCTTGCACGCCTCCCCCTTTTCCCTCCAAACATAACGATGGTCATTATGGCCAAATAGTTCTATTTTTGTTTCATCAGACCAGAGGACATTTCTCCAAAAACTACAATCTTTGTCCCCATGTGCAGTTAGAATCCGTAGTCTGGCTTTTTTATGGCGGTTTTGGAGCAGTGGCTTCTTCCTTGCTGAGCGGCCTTTCAGGTTATGTCAATATAGGACTCGTTTTACTGTGGATATAGATACTTTTGTACCTGTTTCCTCCAGCATCTTCACAAGGTCCTTTGCTGTTGTTCTGGGATTGATTTGCACTTTTCACACAAATACTTTCATCTCTAGGAGACAGAACGCGTTTCCTTCCTGAGCAGTATGACGGCTGCGTGGTCCCATGGTGTTTGTACTTGCGTACTATTGTTTGTACAGATGAACGTGGTACCTTCAGGCGTTTGGAAATTGCTCCCAAGGATGAACCAGACTTGTGGAGGTCTACAATTGTTTTTCTGAGGCCTTGACTGATTTCTTTAGATTTTCCCATGATGTCAAGCAAAGAGGCATGGAGCTTGAAGGTAGACCTTGAAATGCATCCACAGGTACACCTCCAATTGACTCAAATTATGTCAATTAGCCTATCAGAAGCTTCTAAAGCCATGACATCATTTTCTGGAATTTTCCAAGCTGTTTAAACGCACAGTCAACTTAGTGTATGTAAACTTCTGACCCACTGGAATTGTGATACTGTGAATTATAAGTGAAATAATCTGTTTGTAAACGATTGTTGGAAAAATTACTTGTCATGCACAAAGTAGATTTCTTAACCGACTTGCCAAAACTATAGTTTAACAAGAAATGGTTGAAGTGGTTGAAAAACAAGTTTTACTAAGTCCAACCTGTAAACTTCCGACTTTAAGTATATTTGAGCATTTACATTTACTTTTGATACTTAAGTAGCTTTGATACCAAATACTTTTACTCATGTAGTATTTTACTGGGTGACTTTCACTGCTACTTGAGTCATTTTTTATTAAGGCATCTTTACTTTTACTCAAGTATGACAATTGGGTACTTTTTCCATCACTGAAGTTGTCTCCATGAGGGAGAATTTTCCTTATTTGACTATCATTGTGGGGACTTTTAGGAATTTCAGGGCCCCACAAGGATGGAAGAACAAGACCACAAGCACATGGTCTTCTGTGTTTGTTGCTGTATTTGTATGTGTGTTACTTTTTAGTCTTAATATTGTTGTCTGTGTTTTCAGACCTAGCAGCGTTCCGAGAGGTGTTCTCGAAAGCCAAACACGTGGCCATCTTGACAGGAGCAGGGGTTAGTGCTGAGAGTGGGGTCCCAACCTTCAGAGGAGAAGGAGGCTTCTGGAGGAAATGGCAAGCCCAGGTAAACACCCCAAGAATGCATCCTAAATGGCACCCTATTCCCTTTATAGTGCACTGCTCTTCCCCTTTGTCTCCCTCCACCCTCTCCTCCTCCTGTCCCGCCCCTCTCGCCTTGTTTCTCACTCCCCCTTTTCTCTATCACTCTGTTTTTCATCCTCACTTTGTCCCCCCCCCCCCCCCAAATCAGGACCTGGCCACCCCTGGTGCGTTCAGTCAGAACCCATCCAGGGTATGGGAGTTCTACCACTACCGCAGGGAGGTGATGCTGACGAAGAGCCCCAACTCGGCTCATGTGGCCATAGCAGAGTGTGAGGCCAGGCTGCAGAAACAGGGGCGCCGCGTCACCGTCATCACACAGAACATCGATGAGCTACATCGCCGAGCCGGCTCCACCAACATTTTGGAGATGCACGGTACTGTATCCATGGCTATGTCACCCAGACTGACTTTCACTGTCCTGACTAGTTAGCTAGTAGATCCACGGTAATACTTCAATGGCACTTTCATTGTGCCTGTGTCCCAAATGGCACCCTATCCCCTGTGTAGTGCACTACTTTTGACCAAAGCCCTACATATGGTGTCATCTTCTAGTGCACTATAGGGAATAGGGATGCCATTTGGGCCGGAACATGTGTCTGACTAGCGAGTAGTGGTATTGGGGGACTAATGTTGTTATTAAAGTGTAGATTTAAAGAAGATTGTTGAAGGCCAGTTTCACTCCAGCGTGTAATAGTCGGTCCATCTTTGGTACTCAGACTGGGCTGTAGATATACCATACAAGCTTTCAGACTACGGATGTTCCCGAAAAAAATAAATATATATATATATATATATATATATATCTTGGTCGACCGAGAGTTGCCCTCTGTTCTTTCAACCAATCACTTGGTCGAAATGTTTAAACATATTTTTCCATATATAGAGCCACACCCTATGGGTTTGAATAGAAGCAACTCCATATGCACTGAGATTGTGTGACGCTTTAAGCACACCTGTTTGTTTAAATAATTAAGTCACACAAATAACTCAGAGCACAATGGTCACACTGTGTTAAAAAATAAATGACAGCGAGTGCCTGTGTGACTGGCTCACGTTGTCTCGCTCTCCTCACTACTGCAGTAAAAAGTAGCCACCTTTTGCCTTAATGATAATTGTGCATGTGACTTGATGTGAATAATGATGAGAGCGTAGTAATTGTTACTTTGTGTTTCTAAAATCTAATTTGTTTCCATTTCTATAGTAGTGATCAAATGTCTGCCTTTTTAATAAATCTGAATATTTTTGCATATACTGTAGCCAATGTTTCCATAACTGATCACATTTCTGTAGGATATAATTTAATGCCCATATGAACGAATATTTTAGGCCGTAGCCTAAAAAACGTCCATACGTGGTTTAATGAAAAGCAGCGAACAGACATTGTTTCACATTCTTTAATAAGCTCCATCTCGACGTATTGTACAAACCGCGTTTGTCGTTTTGCTCGACAAAGTGCCATGTAAGCTCTCCTCTGTCTTTGTGACCAGGCTATATGAGTTGTGGTCATGTTTTCTTTCCTACTCCCGCTCTGTGACCACAGGCAGTTTGTTTAAAACCCGCTGTATGAGCTGTGGTCATGTTGGGGTTAACCACAAGAGCCCCATCTGTGCTGCCCTGGAGGGCAAAGGGTAAGTCAGTCAAACTCAGGTCAGCATTTCCTAGGTGTTGTTACATGTAACTAACTATACAGTAACAGTATTTATTGCCATCTTGCTCTCTCTCTAGTGCTCCAGACCCCAACACCAGTGATGCTCAGATCCCTCCTCATGACTTACCCAGGTGGGACCATGGCTTTTTGAATTTGAGTACTTAGTAATAATAACTTAATAGGATATCTATGGGTGGGACAAACTCGCTTACATCTTGTTTATACAGCGGGTGGGTCGAATCCTGATTGGTTAAAACTGCATTCCAGCCGGTGTCTATTCCACCAGTTGCCAATGGCTAAAGTTATGACATTAAAATACCTATTTACTCTGTTCCATCTGACTGCGCAATCCACTTACTGTCTCATCAGCCCAGCCAGGCAATTTATAAACTTGGATCTCCACTATAAAAAGTATCTAGACTTTCTCACATTTCTTTTAGACTAACATTTCGTTTTCAACAGGAGATATTTGTATAAACCTTGCTGTCTGTCTCTCCGACATTTGCAACATTCTTTCAATATTCAAATTCGATCTTCTGCTGTCCCATAGTAATGAACGTGTCGAGACAGACAGGCAGGCAGCATTTGTTGGCCAGTCGAAATCATGAATCAGCGGGTATCATTTGTATGGATATATACAAACTCATTTCAATTAAACAAAGGTCAAACGAAACGCAGCTAATATGCAGTCTTTCCAGCTTCAGATTGAAGTGATTGTGTTACTGTAGCTGTGTTGTTGGCTACCTACGGTGTCCTGACAAGTGAGCACATTTAGAACGAACGACTGGGTCGCGTCCATAGATACTGAACAAAAAGACTGAACAACAGGGTCGCAACTCTAGCAACCCTTGCTTTGTGTTGGAATTATATCTTGTAGAAGGATGAAGTAGTATGAATAAATTAATCAAAATAATGTTTTTAATTAAAATGTCAATCATTATTTGAGAATGTTGGTAGCCCGTTGTATAAAAGTGTCAATGCCCTCGAAAGCCGGTGTTTGGAGGATATATTGGCACAGTTTGCCACACCTGTGCCGATATATCCTCCAAACAGAGGCTTCTCTGGCATTATCACTTAATTAGAAATGTTATGATTTCTTGAGTTTGTTCTTATCTTCACTTTTTAGATGGCAGTTGATCACAATCATATGAATTGTTTTAGATCGTCATGTAGGAAACACGTTTAAGTGGTCTAACTGTGTCTGCGCCTCACCAGGTGTGAGCAGGGTGGCTGTAGTGGTCTGCTCAGGCCTAATGTGGTCTGGTTCGGGGAGACTCTGGACTCTGACATCCTGACTCGCGTTGAAGAGGAACTAGACCTCTGTGACCTCTGCCTAGTGGTGAGTGTGTGTGTGTGTCTGTCCATTCTGTCTTTGTGTCATTTTAATGCGTGATTTAAAAAAATGAGACCCTGAAGAGATTTCTCTACAATGTAAAATATATAATAATCACAAGATGATATGTGCGTCTTCCTCGTGTGTTTTAGGTAGGTACGTCCTCCATAGTGTACCCTGCAGCCATGTTTGCTCCCCAGGTGGCGGCTAGAGGAATACCTGTAGCTGAATTTAACATGGAGGAAACACCCGCCACCATGCGCTTCAGGTTATACACATACTGTAGTCCAGTTTCTCCTAGTCCTGGGGACCTTTAGCGGTGCTTTGTTTGCCTAACAATAACACACTTGAATCAACTAATCAATTCATCATCAAGCCTTGGCTAACTTGAATCAGGTGTGTTAGGGGGATAAAATGTGCACCACTTTTGGACCCCAGGACCACGATTGGGAAACATTGCTGTCACTTCATACTAATGATTCCCTATGGCATCCTTTAACATTTGTGTCTCTGTGTCGCAGGTTCCACTTCCAGGGCCCCTGTGGGACCACCCTGCCCCCTGCACTGGCACGCCACAACAATGAGCCCTGACTTCCCCTGGCTGAGCCATAGCGCAGTATACATAGACCAGACTCTAGTGCTGGATGGGTGTGCTCGGGTGTATTCATTAGGGCAAAACATTTAGCAACAGTTAACGTTTTGCAACACAAACAAGCCCTTATTGGACCATTTCAGGTTAGTCGCTCTTCGTTTCAGCCATCTGCTTCTGTTTGGTTCCTAAAGAATACACCCCAGTTTTGTGAATGTAATGTATGCTATAGAAAACAGACTGTGCTGACAATACCCCACACTCCATAGGCTACCACTCTGGATTTGTGTTATTGCATGAAATGACAACCATGTTAAAACAAATAAATCACAATTATGACATGTCGTCCGGTATCTCAAGCACAATGATTCCTTTTCCATTTGCCTTGGCATCTTCATCCAATATCAATGCATTATATCATGGTGGTCGTTGCATGTCAGATGGTACTTTTATCATATGTATAGATTATATATAAAATGTGGAAGGTTCATATCCGACCATAGATGCATTGTAAATGCTTTTTAAATCAGGTGTGTGCAGTAGAGGGCAGTGTTTAGCTCTATTTGTGATTGTCTTTGTCTACAGATTCACTCCTACCTGCTGCATCTTATTGCCTGTTCATTGTAAAAGAGAATGTGTTCTCAGTAACCTACCTGATAATACATTAACTCTTATGGTCAGTTTGAGTGGTTCTGAAGCCTGGTTGTACTTTACTTCTGACTATTATATTTGTTCATTGGTGTGTCTGTGCCTTCAGGATGACTGGGTTAGGGATGGAGTAGGGGTTATGATAGCAACTACTCCATTTCTAGTGATGCTGTGTGTCCGTCTGTGTGTTATTGCAGAGGGTCATGTTTATGTTATCACATTTTATTAGACTGTTTTAAGGACTAAGGGAAATTCATTGATGAACAGAAATACCAGGTGCTGTTTATTTTTTAAATCTGTCTTTCTGTGTTTTTTGCCTGCATGACATGTATGAGAGTGTGTGTGTGTGTCAAGCAGTCACCATGTGGGTGGGTGTGTGTTCATGGAACTGTCAGAGGAAATGTACACTACCGTTTAAAAGTTTGGGGTCACTTAGAAATATCATTGTTTTTGAAAGACGAGCACATTTATTTTATGTCCATTTTAAAATGACATCAAATTAATCAGAAATACAGTGTGGACATTGTTAATGTTGTAAATGACTATTGTAACTGGAAACGGCAGATTTTTTTTAATTACATATCTACTTGGGCGTACAGAGGCCCATTATCAGCAACCATCACTCCTGTGTTCCAATGGCACATTGTGTTAGCTAATCCAAGTGTATCATTTTAAAAGGCTAATTGATCATTAGAAAACCTTTTGCAATTATGTTAGCACAGCTGAACTGTTGTCCTGATTTAAAGACGCAGTACAACTGGCCTTTTTTAGACTTGTTGAGTATCTGGAGCATCAGCATTTGTGTGTTCGATTACAGGCTCAAAATGTCCAGAAACAAAGACATTTCTTCTGAAACTCATCAGTCTATTTTTTCGGAGAAATGAAGGCTATTCCAGGTGAGAAATTGCCAAGAAACTGAAGATCTCATACAACGCTGTGTCCTGCTCCCTTCACAGAACAGCGCAAACTGGCTCTAACCAGAATAGAAAGAGGAGTGGGAGGCCCCGGTGCACAACTGAGCAAGAGGACAAGTACATTAGTGTCTAGTTTGAGAAACAGACGCCTCACAAGTCCTCAACTGGCAGCGTCATTAATTAGTACCCCCAAAACACCAGGCCACACTGGCCAAATTAAAAGAAAATATTAAATGGACAAACTAACAGAAGAACTCTAGAAGGCCAGCATCCCAGAGTCCCAAATTTGTTGAAAAAAGTGTTTTTTTTTTTATAGGGCAAGGCAGCTCTAACAAACATTTCCAATCTCATTGATTGGACTCCAGGTTAGCTGACTCCCGACTCCAATTAGCTTTTGGAGATGTCATTAGCCTAGTGGTTCATATACTTTTCCCATGTTTACTTTATTTAATAAATATTTTTTTGTTATTCTTATCTCCTTTATCTCCCTTTTTGTTACGGACTATGAGCCGTAAGTTGGTTGTGTGCTGCGTTCGAGAGGGCAACAATGGCTCGTTTTCAGGCCCCTGCCCAGGCTAGATACTCTTGCTGTAGGAACATCGGTCTGAGGAGGTGAGTACAATCGGTTGTGTACCTCAGTGGGAGATTTGGGAAGGGTAGTGCTATTTGCTACCCAGAGCTATAGCCTTTCTTTTCCCCTGTTAGGATGAGTGACGTGTTCCACTTTGGAGTACGTTGGGCATGGTTATTTTATTTGTTGTTTTTGTGTGGTATCCGTGGACTGAGCAGTTGTCTCAGGGTCTGTTTCATGGCTTGGGAATGCTGAGGGATTTTTCCATGCCAGCAGGCTACAGTGTGTAATTATCCACTGCGAATCCGCATGAAGAATAGGGTAGAGTTATTGTATGTTTTGGGGAAGCTCCTTATGTATCATCTCCTGTGGTGCCCAGTGAGATTGGCGTTTCTCTTGTTGTGGTCCGGTCTGGTGTGCTCAGCAGGAGGGAAGAGCAAGATTATTTTTAGCAGTTACTTGTGACTATCGCGTGTAATGTTGACAAGTTAATTCGCGCTTCATCATCAGAGGAACTGTTAGAATGATGTACTAAAGATCAGCTGTTGAAGATGGCTGAACACAGGTCGAAATAGTTCTAAACATCTAAAAACATTGTTAGGCTGATATTGAAGGCCAATCTGATGGAGAGTGGTATACTCGACGTTACCACTAGGGCAGCCTCTGTCGAGGACTCGCAGTCTCCCTATGGAATATTGAAGTATAATTACAAGCATTTCATAAGTGTCAAAGGCTTTTATTGACAATTACATGAAGTTGATGCAAAGAGTCAATATTTGCAGTGTTGATCCTTCTTTTTCAAGACCTCTGCAATCCACCCTGGCATGCTATCAGTTAACTTCTGGGCCACATCCTGACTGATGGCAGCCCAGTTTTACATAATCAATACTTGGGAGTTTGTCAGAATTTGTGGGATTTTGTTTGCCCAACCACCTCTTGAGGATTGACCACAAGTTCTCAATGGGATTAATGTCTGGAGGGTCATACCCAAGAAGACTCGAGGCTGTAATCACTGCCAAAGGTGATTCAACAAAGTACAGGGTAAAGGGTCTGAAATCTTTAAATAAAACAATTTGTAAAAAATTCTAAAAACCTGTTTGTGCTTTGTCATTATGGGGTATTGTGTGTAAATTGATGAGCTAAAAAACAATTGAATCCATTTTAGAACAAGGCTGTAATGTAACAAAATGTGGAAAAAGTCAAGGGATCTGAATACTACATATCTGTATATCGAAATATCAAATTCCAAACTGGTTTTGCAGCAGGCTTCTAAGAGAAGCACACATCCAATGTTGAAAAGGGGGCTTTTTGCTGTTATACAGATTAATAAACACCATTTCTGGTGGATTGACAATGGAACCATGTTTAAAGTATTCTTTTTAACAATTCCAAAGTATAGGAACCAAGTGGCATACATTTTTAAGTGAAGTATCGGAGTCTCTGCGCAATTCCATTACCTTAGAATTGCCCAGAGAGCGAGAGAGATTTGAAGTGACAGGTCAATCTCATGTATGTTTTGTTTAGAGGAGGTGGATAGAGGTGGAGCGTTAGAGAGAAGGGGAGAAAAGGAGTGTGGCTGTGTGTTGTGCTCTGAGTGGATTTGTATCCAGTGTTTGGATACCAGTGGAGGAGGGAGATTAAATATACACTATATATAGAAAAGTATGTGGAAACCCCTTCATTTTGGTGGATTTGGCTACTTCAGCCACACCCATTGCTGACAGGTGTATAAAATCGAGCACACAAGCATGAAATCTCCATAGACAAAGATTGACAGTAGAATAGCCTTACTGAAAGCTCAGTGACTTTCAACATGGCACCATCATAGGATGCCATCTTTCCAACAACTCAGTTAGACAAATGTCTGTTCTGCTATAGCTGCCCGGTAAACTGTAAGTGCATTTATTGTGAAGTGGAAACATGTAGGATTCGGCTCAGCTGCGAAGTGATAGGTCACATAAGCTCACGTGTCAAACCCAGAGGAACACTCCCTCCTCCATGCTTCACGGTGGGAACCACACATATGGAGATCATTTCACTTCTTCTTGTTGGTGTCCTTTAGTAGTGGTTTCTTTGCAGCAATTCGACCATGACACCCTGATTCATGCGGTCTCCTCTGAGCAGTTGATGTTGAGATGTGTCTATTACTTGAACTCTGTGAAGCATTTATTTGGGCTGCAATTTCTGAGGCTGGTAACTCTAATGAACTTATCCTGTGCAGCAGAGGTAACTCTGGGTCTTCCTTCCTGTGGTGGTCCTCGTGAGACCCAGTTCCATCATAGCGCTTGATGGTTTTTGTGACTGCACTTGAAGAAACTTTCAACGTTCTTGAAATGTTCCGTATTGACTGACCTTCATGTTTTAATAAAGTAATGGACAGTCGTTTTTCTTTGCTTATTTTATCTGTTCTCACCATAATAATTTACCAAATAGGGCTATCTTCTGTATACCACCCCTAACTTGTCACAACACAACTGATTGGCTCAAACGCATTAGGAAGGAGAGAAATTCCACAAATGAACTTTGTGGCACACCTGTTAATTTAAATGCATTAAAAGCTGTTTGAGAGAATGCCAAAAGTGTGAAAAGCTGTCATCAAGGCAAAATGTGACTACTTTGAAGAAAGTATAAAATATTGATATTTGATTTTTGATATTTGATTTTTGTTTAACATTTTTTTTTGGTTACTACGTGATTCCATATGTTATTTCATAGTGTTGATGTCTTCATTACTGTTCTACAATGTAGAAAATATTTAAAATAAAGAAAAACCCTTGAATGCGTAAGTGTGTCCAAACTTTTGACTGGTACTGTACTACATTCACTGTGGGGACGACGTCATCGATGCATTTATTAATGAAGCCGGTGACTGATATTGTAAACTCAATGTTATCGGATGAATCCTGGAACATATTCCAGTCTGTGCTAGGGAACGTCCTGTAGCTTAGCATCCGCTTCATCGGACCACTTCTGTATTGAGCCTGTTACTGATACCTCCTGTTTGAGTTTTTGCTTATAATCAGGAAGCAGGAGGATAGAGTTATGGTCTGATTTGTCAAAGGGAGAGCGAGGGAAGGTCTTGTATGCATTTCTGTGTGTGGAGTAAAGATAGAGTAGAGTTTTGTCGCCTTTAGTTGCACAGGTAACATGCTGGTAAAAATGAGGTAAAACGGATTTCAGTTCCCCTGCATTAAAATCACCTGCCATGAGAAACGAGTCTTGGTCTATGCCACACAGTTCCAGTGAGTGACAGACAGTGAGGGATGGCTTTCATCCCTAAGGGCACTCTAATCCCTATATTGTGCACTACTTTTGACCAGAACCCTATAAGTAGTGCACTATGTGGGAAATAGGATACCATTTGGGACACAGATATGGTTATTGGGAATCAGGTAAGGGAGCACCTGACCACTTCTGTTGCCATGGAAATGGTAGGGACTGTCAAAGGTTCTGTCTGTGAGGAAATTATAGGTTTTTGGACTGAGGTGTGTGTGTGTAACGTAAGGCAAGAAATAGACAGCACGTAAAGCAATACATAGACAGACGAGGTGGATGGAGAGAGAGGGCGTGTAGAAGAGATGCTGCTGTAGCTGTGTTGGTATATGTCATCTCCCCTTGTCTGGCCGTGACTGAGGTGTAAACCTGTCTCGCGGGTCCTCTCAGCCCCCACACACACACTAATATTATATGATTATCCCCCTCTTCCAGCTAGGGCTGGGCGATATATCAAACTATTTAGGATCATTCAAATGTATGTTTTAGCGTGATATTCCAAATGCCTTTATCGCACAAATCAAGTTTATTTATATTTTTCGGTTTTATGAGTGTTTATGTCCGCTTGTTCTCATGTTGTCTTTTCGGTTTCGTCTCCTTCGCTTGTTCTGTGCTGTGTGCACCTTACAAATTACACACACACATACACTAAGTCCCCCCTGCCTTTCACAACAACAAAGATGAGAAATCACTTCTTCCTCTCTGACAAGCAGTTTCAAATCGCTATTTGCATATGAGGTTTGGTCCAACAGAATCGCACACCAAAACACATTAAGACATTATTTTACTGTAATAGAGGAGAAGTTTACCTTTCTAACTTACCCTTTTTATCTCTCAACTCCACAAATTGTGCACAGAGCAGACACCGCTAAAACGGGAGTGTCAATGGAATGCCCTGATTGATTAATATGCAGCTATGTATTGTGACACGTTTGTTTACAAAGACATACAATTAGACATTAATTCAACTTCTTCCCACTAATAAAAAGTGAAGTATTTGAAATAGCCTAATCGGTCTGCGTCAGCCTGCACAGAATATTAAGGTAGTAATTGCTTATTTGTATTATTACTGCTGCTAATGCATTAGGCTATAAAACTCCCTGAAATGCAAGGATTTATTTTGCAATCCGTCCGACAAACCCATCCATTATACACGGTTCCTCGGGGATGCTTTCAAATCAATCTTTTCTTGCTTCGCATTATCATCAAATTAATAGGTTGTTGTCATTGGTGCTATTGGAAAAAGGATAGCTTCAATATGTTTCAGTAAACCATTAGACAACACTTCAAAGATGAAATGAAGTGCCATCAAGTTTATGATCTATTCATTTTATTTTGGTGATTATTACATGTATTTTTCCTGTTATTGTGAACTGTAGGCTATAACAAGTTAAACCTTTCCATTGAAAGCCTATCAGAAACCTCTTTGTAGGAGATTCTAGTAGGCTAATAAAAGCATGTTGTTCACTATGAGCATAAACCAGCCTATTATCTCTGAAGTTAATTCGTTCATTGGTGATGGATACTTTAACTGTATGTTTAGGCTACTAGTAAAGCTCTCAATAGGCTACTTCTCTGCCAGAGCACATGAGATAACTAGTCGTACTGGTAAGTGCGGTCTAAGCGATTCCCTTTTGATATCATCTTACCTCCCTACATTGACAGAAAACCGTTATTTACCTTGCGTGATGCACAAATTTAATTCAGCATTTCATTCTAGCTCACAATCAAGAATGGCTGTGCATTCCCTCAAGCAGTGAAGTGGTACTTGGGGTTTTCATGATTAACGACTCATGGTGTAATTGTGATAACATACAGGAACTCAAGACCTTTTGTTCACCTGACCTAGAATACCTCACAATTAAATGCCAACCGTATTATCTCCAAAGAAAATGTTCTTTGGTTATAGTCACGGCCGTGTATATCCCCCCTCAAGCCGATACCACGACGGCCCTCAAAGAACTTCACTGGACTTTATGCAAACTGGAAAGCAAATCTAAGGCAAATTGAAGGAAAAGGCTGCCGAAGTTCTATCAACATATCGACTGTAGTACTCACGCTAATACACTCGACCAATGTTACTCCAACTTCCGCGATGCCTACAAAGCCCTCCCCTGCCCTCCTTTCGGCAAATCTGATCACGACTCCATTTTTCTCCTCCATTCCTGTAGGCAGAAACTCAAACAGGAAGTACCCGTGCTAAGGACTATTCATCGCTGGTCTGACCAATCGGATTCCATGCTTCAAGGTTGTTTTGATCATGTGGACTGGGATATGTTCCGGGTAGCTTCAGAGAATAATATTGACGAATATACTGATATGGTGACTGAGTTTATTAGGAAGTATATAGGATATGTTGTACCCACTGTGACTATTAAATCCTACCCTAACCAGAAACTGTGGGTAGATGGCAGCATAGGCGCAAAACTGAAAGTTTTGAACCATGGCAAGGTGACTGGGAATATTTAAGAATACAAACAGTGTAGTTATTCCCTCCGCAAGGCAATCAAACATGCAAAACGTCAGTATAGAGACAAAGTGGAGTCGCAATTCTATGGCTCAGACAGGAGACGTATGTGGCAGGGTCTACAGACAATCACGGACTACAAAAGGAAAATCAGCCACTTCATGGACACCGAAGTTACTTCCGGACAAGCTACATATCTTCTTCACCTGCTTTGAGGACAACACAGTGCCACCGACGTGGCCCACAACCAAGGACTGGGGGTTCTCCTTCTACGTGGCTGACGTGAGTAAGACATTTAAGCGTGTTAACACTTGCGAGGCTGCCGGCCCAGATGGCAGAGCATGCTGGTGTGTTTACGGACATATTCAATATCTCCCTATCCCAGTCTGCTGTCCCCACATGCTTCAAGATGGCCACCATTGTTCCTGTACCCAAGAAAGCAAAGGTAACTCAACTAAATTACTATCGCCCCGTAGCACTCACTTCTTTTATCATGAAGTGGTTTGAGAGACTAGTCAAGGATCATATCACCTCTACCTTACCTGTTACCTTAGACCCATTTCAATTTGCTTACCGCCCCAATAGATCCACAGACGATGCAATCGCCATCACACTGCACACTGCCCTATCCCATCTGGACAAGTAGAAATGCTGTTATTTGACTATAGCTCAGCATTCAACACCATCGTACCCTCCAAGCTCATCTTTAAGCTCAAGACCCTGGGCCTGAATCGCGCTCTGTGCAACTGGGTCCTGGACTTCCTGACGGGCATGTATATACTGTATTCTATACTATTCTACTATATCTTAGTCTCTGCTGCTCTGACATTGCTCGTCCACATATTTATATTTAATTCATTCCATTCCTTTACTTAGATTTGTGTGTATTGGCTATATGTTTTGAAATTGTTAGATATTACCTGTTAGATATTACTGCACTGTCGGAGCTATAAACCCATGCATTTCGCTACACCCTCAATAACATCTGCTAAACATGTACATGTGACATTTTATTTGATGTGCGCCACTATGATAATGAAGATGGTTTGCCTAAGAGTACCACTACAATAACATTGTTTAAATTGTAATTTTTTTTTTTTTTTTTAAGTTAAAAAAAAGCTAGTCTATAAGAAATCAACTTTATTCAATGGGGCAAGGCAAAGCAGAGATGACACACAAATACCTTTCAATTGACCCATACAACAATATAGCTTATTATTAAAGTACATTATGTTTACAATATCATAAACAATAGTCCTTTACATGTAGTTCCAAATGACATTTTATATAATCATACATACATGTGGACATAAATGACTGTGAAACTGTCATTGCTAATCCCTTCATTTGGTTAAAGCGGACACTTTTTTTCATAACGACAAGGCGAAGGTGCTCTTTACTCAAATGGCACAACAGAATCATTCACATTAACCAAGGCACATCATATGAAACGGATGCTCCAGCAGTATTGCTCGTCTTCACAGTGGGATACACACAGGAAACTGTTGAGCGTGGAAAAACCCAGCAGTGTTGCAGTTCTTGAAACATTCAAACCTGTGCGCTTGGCACCTACTACCATACCACATTCAAAGGCACTTCAATCGTTTGTCATGCCCATTCACACTCCGAATGGCACACATACAGTACACAAGCCATGTCTCAAGGCTTAAAAATCTCTCTTTTAACCTGTCTTCCCCCCCTTCAGCTAAATCAAATCAAATGTATTTATATAGCCCTTCGTACATCAGCTGATATCTCAAAGTGCTGTACAGAAACCCAGCCTAAAACCCCAAACAGCAAGCAATGCAGGTGTAGAAGCACGGTAGCTAGGAAAAACTCCCTAGAAAGGCCAAAACCTAGGAAGAAACCTAGAGAGGAACCAGGCTATGTGGGGTGGCCAGTCCTCTTCTGGCTGTGCCGGGTGGAGATTATAACAGAACATGGCCAAGATGTTCAAATGTTCATAAATGACCAGCATGGTCGAATAATAATAAGGCAGAACAGTTGAAACTGGAGCAGCAGCACGGCCAGGTGGACTGGGGACAGCAAGGAGTCATCATGTCAGGTAGTCCTGGGGCATGGTCCTAGGGCTCAGGTCCTCCGAGAGAGAGAGAGAAAGAAAGAGAGAAGGAGAGAATTAGAGAACGCACACTTAGATTCACACAGGACACCGAATAGGACAGGAGAAGTACTCCAGATATAACAAACTGACCCTAGCCCCCCGACACATAAACTACTGCAGCATAAATACTGGAGGCTGAGACAGGAGGGGTCAGGAGACACTGTGGCCCCATCCGAGGACACCCCCGGACAGGGCCAAACAGGAAGGATATAACCCCCCCCACTTTGCCAAAGCACAGCCCCCACACCACTAGAGGGATATCTTCAACCACCAATTTACCATCCTGAGACAAGGCTGAGTATAGCCCACAAAGACCTCCGCCACGGCACAACCCAAGGGGGGGGGCGCCAACCCAGACAGGATGACCACAGCTACACTGGGTCCAACGGATTTAACAAGTGACATCAATAAGGGATCATAGCTTTCACCTGGATTCACCTGGTCAGTCTATGTCATGGAAAGGGCAGGTGTTCCTAATGTTTTGTACACTCTGTGTATACCATCAGGGCTTCTGATTGTTGTGTTTAATTCGTTCAGGTTTTTTTAGTGTCATATAAAGATTAAATATATTTTGGGCTAGAATAGCCAATAGTCAACACCCCCAGGTTGTCCTATTCCATTGAGGCCTTTGTCCCATGCTGTAATACATACATTTCCCCTCCTCTTATGAATAAAGTTCTCAACAAATTATGATTGGGGCAGTACCACTGGAACTGATTTGAGACAATAATGTCCTCCTCCAGTCTAGATGGATGCCATATTGTACAATTTGTGTCCCCTCTTTTCGTAGGCCTAGAAAAGATTGCATTCAAAACAATGTTTTCTTGACCTGGTTGTCAGTGTCAGCAGAGTAGGCCTAGGCTACCCAGTAATAAAAAATATTATTCTAATGTCTCCAGTCATATAAAGCGTAGTAGAATTGCATGAAATGTGTTTTTCAAAGTCCACAGCTGCTCCAAAAATTGAAACTCATGCACCGCCTATGACAGTAGCCAGACTACAAGCTATTTATTTATTTAATGTTGGCTAATTTAGTGTTGTTATCAACCTTTTACTGCAGTGGGCTAAAACAGGGTCACAGAGTGTTTCTTGGTTTTCTTAAACAAAACTTTGAAATAAAAACGAAAGTAATTCATTGTACCATGTCAGATATATTGAAATGTATTACGTTTTGAATTTGCATCCCAAAATTACACTTTATATACATCACAGAAGACTCCAATATTCAGTTGAAGTCGGAAGTTTACATACACTTAGGTTGACGTCATTAAAACTTGTTTTTCAACCACTCCACAAATTTCTTGTTAACAAACTATGGTTTTGGCAAGTCGGTTAGGGCATCTACTTTTTACATGACACAGAAAATGATGTCATGGCTTTAGAAGCTTCTGGTAGGCTAATTGTCATCATCTGAGTCAATTGGAGGTGTACCTGTGGATGTATTTCAAGGCTTACCTTCAAACCCAGTGCCTCCATGCTTGACATCATGGGAAAATCCAAGGAAATCAGCCAAGACCTCCACAAGTCTGGTTCATCAAGGAATTTTTACTAGGATTAAATGTCAGGAATTGTGAACAACTGAGTTTAAATGTACTTGGCGTATGTGTATGTAAATGGAAACTTCCGACTTCAACTGTACAGTGCTGGTCATAAAAACATCTAGCTAGCTCATAGATGCAAACAATGTTCTTCCCCAAAAACATAGCAAAACGACATCATCTGTTATAGTAGCTATAGTTAGCTAGCTAACTCAATAGCTAGGTGTCATCATCTAACAGAACTCTAATTTATAAGACCGTTTTTATTTGATTATAAAAACGATGGTGGTTGGACCCATCTATGTGAAGCTAGCCACAAAATGGATTAGCCACAATAGTGGACTTTGTTGTAAGCCTTCAAAATAAAAATGTGGCATAATTCTACTATTTGTATTAATTTGCATCACTGTCAATTACATTATTTTATTTTGAAGGGAGGCAAACCGCAAATTCCACTATTGTGTCTAATCTATTGTGTCTATTGTGTGGCTAGCAGTCGAGCCTCACTAGCCTCACTGGCTGCTTATAACCTTAGCTTTGGGCAACAGGGTTAAGTAGCTGTCTAGCTATTAATTTTCATGAACTAAAGTTCCATTTCAATAGGCGAAGAACAAGTGGCAAACCCCATTGCTAATACTTATTCACAAGGATTCCTAGATCATTGCTAAGAATAATGAAAATGACTGCAGTTTCTACTGGTCATTGTTTTCAGGCTGGTTGTATCAGTGCTATCTAGGTACCAACCTAAAGCTAGCTACCCCAGAAGTTGTGGTCAAACAAATTATGCTTTATTACCATTGCGGTATTGTAAACACATCGTTCGCGGCCAGTGTATGTTTGTTTGCAGACTTTTTTGTACAGCTTTGACTAGAGGTCGACCGATTAATCGGAATGGCCGATTTAATTAAGGCCGGTTTAAAGTTTTCATAACAATCGGTAATTGCCATTTTTGGACACTGATCATGGCTGATTATATTGTACTCCACGAGGAGACTGCATGGCAGGCTGACAACCTGTTATGCGATTTCCGCAAGGAGCCAAGGTAAGGCGCTAGCTAGCATTAAATGTATCTTATAAAAAACAATCAATCTTAACATAATCACTAGTTAACTACACATGGTTGATGATATTACTAGTTTATCTAGCTTGTCCTGCGTTGCATATAATCGATGCGGTGCCTGTTCATTTATCATTGAGTCATAGCCTACTTCTCCAAACGGGTGATTTAACAAGCGCATTTGCGAAAAAAGCACTGTCATTGCACCAATGTGTACCTAACCATAAACATCAATGCCTTTCTTAAAATCAATACACAAGTATATATTTTTAAACCTGCATATTTAGTTAATATTGCCTGCTAACATGAATCTCTTTTAACTAGGGAAACTGTGTTACTTCTCTTGCGTTCTGTGCAACAGAGTCAGGGTATATGCAGCAGTTTGGGCTGCCTGGCTCTTTGCAAACTGTGTGAAGACTATTTGTTCCTAACAAATACAGCCAACTTCGCCAAACGGGGGATGATTTAACAAAAGCACATTTGCGAAAAATGCACAATCGTTGCACGAATGTACCTAACCATAAACATCAGTGCTTTTCTTAAAATCAATACACGGTATATTTTTTTAAACCTGCAGATTTAGTTAAAAGATATTCAGGTTAGCAGGCAATATTAAACTAGGGAAATTGTGTCACTTCTCTTGCGTTCATTGCACGCAAAGTCAGGGTATATGCAGCAGTTTGGGCCGTCTGGCTCATTGCAAACTAATTTGCAAAGAATCTTACATAATTATGACAGAACATTGAAGTTTGTGCAATCTAACAGCAATATTTTAACTTATGGATGCCACCCGTGAGATCAAATACGGAACGTTTCCGTATTTCACTGAAAGAATAAATGTTTTGTTTTCGAAATGATAGTTTCTGGACTTGACAATTATTAATGTCCTAAGGCTCGTATTTCTGTGTGATATTATAATTAAGTCTATGATTTGATAGAGCAGTCTGACTGAGCTGTGATAGGCAGCAGCAGGCTTGTAAGCATTCATTCAAACAGCACTTTCCTGCGTTTGCAAGCAGCTCTTCGCAATGCTTCAAGCATGCGCTGTTTATGACTTCAAGCCTATCAACTCCCGAGATTAGGCTGGCAATACTAAAGTACCTATTGGAACATCCAATAGTCAAAGGTATATGAAATACAAATGGTAGAGAGAAATAGTCCTATAATAACTACAACCTAAAACTTCTTTCCTGGGAATATTGAAAACTCATGTTAAAAGGAGCTTTCATATGTTCTCATGTTCTAAATGTTCTAATGTTCTAAAACTTCTTTCCTGGGAATATTGAAAACTCATGTTAAAAGGAGCTTTCATATGTTCTCATGTTCTGAGCAAGGAACTTAAACGTTAGCTTTTTTTACATGGCATATATTGCACTTTTACTTTCTTCTCCAACACTTCCAACACTTTTGCATTATTTAAACCAAATTGAACATGTTTCATTATATATGAGACTAAATTGATTTTATTGATGTATTATATTAAGTTAAAATAAGTGTTCATTGTTCATTCAGTGTTTTTGTAATTGTCATTATTACAAATACAGTGGGGCAAAAAAGTATTCAGTCAGCCACCAATTGTGCAAGTTCTCCTACTTAAAAAGATGAGAGAGGCCTGTAATTGTCATCATAGGTACACTTCAACTATGACGGACAAAATGAGAAAAAGAAATCCAGAAAATCACATTGTAGGATTTTTTATGAATTTATTTGCAAATTATGGTGGAAAATAAGTTTTTGGTCAATAACAAAAGTTTCTCAATACTTTGTTATATACCCTTTGTTGGCATTGACAGAGGTAAAACATTTTCTGTAAGTTTTCACAAGGTTTTCACACACTGTTGCTGGTATTTTGGCCCATTCCTCCATGCAGATCTCCTCTAGAGCAGTGATGTTTTGGGGTTGTTGCTGGGCAACATGGACTTTCAACTCCCTCCAAAGATTTTCTATGGGGTTGAGATCTGGAGACTGGCTAGGCCACTCCAGGACCTTGAAATGCTTCTTACGAAGCCACTCTTTCATTGCCCGGGCGGTGTGTTTGGGATCATTGTCATGCTGAAAGACCCAGCCACGTTTCATCTTCAATGCCCTTGCTGATGGAAGGAGATTTTCACTCAAAATCTCACAATACATGGCCCCATTCATTCTTTCCTTTACACGGATCAGTCGTCCTGGTCCCTTTGCAGAAAAACAGCCCCAAAGCATGATGTTTCCACCCCATGCTTCACAGTAGGTATGGTGGTCTTTGGATGCAACTCAGCATTCTATGTCCTCCAAACACGACGAGTTGAGTTTTTACCAAAAAGTTATATTTTGGTTTCATCTGACCATATGACATTCTCACAATCTTCTTCTGGATAATCCAAATGCTCTCTAGCAAACTTCAGACGGGCCTGGACATGTACTGGCTTAAGCAGGGGGACACGTCTGGCACTGCAGGATTTGAGTCCATGGCGGTGTAGTGTGTTACTGATGGTAGGCTTTGTTACTTTGGTCCCAGCTCTCTGCAGGTCATTCACTAGGTCCCCCCGTGTGGTTCTGGGATTTTTTCTCACCGTTCTTGTGATCATTTTGACCCCACGGGGTGAGATCTTGCGTGGAGCCCCTTATCGAGGGAGATTATCAGTGGTCTTGTATGTCTTCCATTTCCTAATAATTGCTCCCACAGTTGATTTCTTCAAACCAAGCTGCTTACCTATTGCAGATTCAGTCTTCCCAGCCTGGTGCAGGTCTACAATTTTGTTTCTTGTGTCCTTTGACAGCTCTTTGGTCTTGGCCATAGTGGAGTTTGGAGTGTGACTGTTTGAGGTTGTGGACAGGTGTCTTTTATACTGATAACAAGTTCAAACAGGTTCCATTAATACAGGTAATGAGTGGAGGACAGAGGAGCCTCTTAAAGAAGAAGTTACAGGTCCGTGAGAGCCAGAAATCTTGCTTGTTTGTAGGTGACCAAATATTTATTTTCCACCATAATTTGCAAATAAATTCATTAAAAATCCTTCAATGTCATTTTCTGGATTTTTTTCCCTCATTTTGTCTGTCATAGTTGAAGTGTACCTATGATGAAAATTACAGGCCTCTCTCATATTTTTAAGTGGGAGAACTTGCAGAATTGGTGGCTGACTAAATACTTTTTTGCCCCACTGTATATATATATAAAAATCTGAGGATTAATCGTTATGGGCATTTTTTAGTCCTCCAATAATCGGTATCGGTATTGGTGCTGAAAGATCATAATCGGTCGACCTCTAGCTTTGACAGTGCTACTGTATCTTTTTTGACATGCAAAGACCCAAACGCTGTTCCATAGAATGTATGTCTTGAAGCTAGCAGTGACGCTATTACTGTGTAGTTCCGGTAGGGAAACATCTGAAAAATAACACACTTGATAGTGTGTACCGGTGCTCGAACATTCGGCAAAAGCCAACATCACCCCTTTAATGGATTTCGCCTTTTGAGTTGTCTCGCTGAAAATTTCTTACACTTTCAAACGACTGCTCGACTTGTTGACTGCTTGATCCACACATCAGACATTGTGGGCTAGGTTAGGAATGCTGTGGTGCCCGTGTAGCGTAAAATTTTACGTTGCGTCATTATGTCTTGTACCTACGTTATATAGGTGTGCATGTCAGCTTTGACATTGGTTTCGCACATCAGCGTTAAAATAGACATTGGCCGATACCGAAGTTGTCATTTTTGGCTAATATCGGCCGACTCCGTTATGTTAACCGATATATCGTGTATCCTTAGTACAGATCCGTGCGAGATGGGACCATGTGTCACGTTCTGACCTTAGTTCTGTTATTATATCTTTGTTTTAGTATGGTCAGGGCGTGAGTTGGGTGGGCAGTCTATGTTTGTTTTTCTATGTTGGTTTTTGAGTTCGGCCTAGTATGGTTCTCATTCAGAGGCAGCTGTCAATTGTTGTCCCTGATTGAGAATCATACTTAGGTAGCCTGGGTTTCACTTTTGGGTTGTGGGTGTTTGTCTTCCGTGTTAGTGTTCGTACCGCACGGGACTGTTTGGTTCATTTCACGTTTATTGTTTTGTATTTCGTAGTGTTCAGTTTATATTTTAAAATAAACATTATGGACACTTACCACGCTGCAAATTGGTCCTCCGATCCTTCTTCGCTACTCCTCTTCAGAAGAGGAGGACGAGGTTCGTTACACCATGCATTGTCATGCTGAAACATGAAGTGATGGCGGCGGACGAATGCCACGACAATGAACCTTAGGATCACGTCATTGTATTTCTGTGCATTAAAAATGCCATCGATAAAAATAAATTGTGCTCGTTGTCCGTAGCTTATGCCTGCCCATCCCATAACCCCATCGCCACCATGGGGCATTCTGTTCACAACATTGACATCAGCAAACCGCTCGCCCACACTATGCCATACAGGTGATCTGCGGTTGTGAGGCCTGTTGGACGTACTGCCAAATTCGTTAAAACGACGTTGGAGGTGGATAATGGTAGACATTAACATTCAATTCTCTGGCAACAGCTCTGGTAGACATTCCTACAGTCAGCATGCTAATTGCAAGCACCCTTAACACTTGAGACATCTGTGGCATTGTGTTGTGTGGCAAAACTGCACGAGTGGCCTTTTATTGTTCCCCGCACAAGCAATGTAAACAAATTTGTGCCATTTTTGTTTTTAAACTTCTGGGATCTTTTTTTTCAACTCGTGAAACATGGGACGAACACTTTACATGTTGCTTAAATATTTTAGTTCAGTGTATTTCTATGGTTGGTTGCGGCTGTATGTTTGCCTTTTGCAAATTTCAAAATACAATCGCCTTTTATGAAAGCATTTCATGCAAGTCTACGTCATAGAAATGCATGCAATGTGTTCATAGAAGGCTAAGAAATCTTTCAGGCCCTGCTCAAAAATCTTCCCCATGTGTGGAAATAAAATCTAAAATCACCTCTGCTCAACTGCATGCCACATTGCAAATGTTATTACGACTTGATTATAACGTTTTCTTCAACAGTACATTTTCCACACACCTGTGCTGAAGTTGACATTTACTACTTTAAAAGGTCCAATGCAGCCATTTTTGTCTCAATATCAAATCATTTCTGGGCACCAATTTTGTACCTTACTGAGGTTGTTTTAAATTAAAATGTACATCAATAGCTTCTTTGCAAAGGGCAACATCTCAAGCAAGAATTTTGTCTCGGAGTAGTCTGATTGGGGAAGGGAAACTGCAAATTAGCTGTTGTTGGCTTAGAGCTTTGGAACTATCTTTCTTATTGTTCTATTAACTAATTTACCACATGGTGATATCACCATAGAAACCCCAAACTCCATCCCACCTAAACAGGCTGAATTATCAGGCAGTCATTTCATACAGCTCTTACACTAAAATGGCATTGTCATCATTTTCACAATTTTACAGTATTATTCCAACCTCAAAGTGTGGAAATACATCTAAAATCTAAAACACGCAAAATCTTGTTTTTGACTACACTGGCAATTTAATAATAATCATGGTTTCTATGGTAAGAATGAAAACGATCCATTCCTTGACACCAACAAAAACCTTCAACCCCCTCCCGACCTACCGATCTACCTATCCACCATCTATCTCAATTCATTTCAATTCAAGGGGCTTTATTAGCATGGGAAACATATGTTAACATTGCCAAAGCTAGTGAAGTAGATACTATACAAAAGTGAAATAAACAATAAAATAAACAGTAAACATTACAAGTTCAAAAAGAATGAAGACATTACAAATGTTAAATTATGTATATATTCAGTGTTGTAATGATGTGCAAATGATTAGGACAAAAGTACAAAAGGGAAAATAAATCAACATAAATATGGGTTGTATTTACAACGGTGTTTGTACTTCACTGGTTGCCCTTTTCTTGTGACAACGGGTCACAAATCTTGCTGCTGTGATGACACACTGTGGTATTTCACCCAGTAGATATGGGAGTTTATCAAAATCGGGTTTTGTTTTCAAATTCTTCATTGATCTGTGTAATCTGAGGGAAATATGTGTCTCTAAAACGGTCATATATTTGGCAAGAGGTTAAGTAGTGCAGCTCCGTTTCCACTTAATTTTGTGGGCAGTGTGCACATAGCCTGTCTTCTCTTGAGAGCCAGGTCTGCCTACGGCGGCCTTTCTCAATAGCAAGGCTATGCTCACTGAGTGTGTACATAGTCAAAGCTTTCCTTAGGTTTGGGTCAGTAACAGTGGTCAGGTATTCTGTCACTGTGTGCTCTCTGTTTAGGGACAAATAGCATTCTAGTTTGCTCTGTTTTTTGGGGAATTCTTTCCAATGTGTCAAGTAATTATGTTTTTGTTTTCTCATGATTTGTTTGCTGCCCTGGGGCTCTGTGGGGTGTGTTTGTGTTTGGGAACAGAGCCCCAGGACTCTTCTCCTGGTTCATCTCTCTGTGGGTGATGGATTTGTTGTATTTGTTAAGGTTTGGGAATCGCTTCCTTTTTAGGTGGTGGTAGAATTTAACAGCTCTTTTCTGAATTTTGATAATTAGTGGGTATTGGCCTAATTCTGCTCTGCATGCATTATTTTGTGTTTTACGTAATGTACACAGAGGATATTTTTGTAGAATTCTGGATGCAGAGTCTCAATTTGGTGTTTGTCCCATTTTGTGAATTCTTGGTTGGTGAGCAGACACCAGACCTCACAACCATAAAGGGCAATGGGCTGATTCAAGTACTTTTAGCCAGATCTTAATTGGTATGTCGAATTTCATGTTCCTTTTGATGGCATAGAACGCCCTTCTTGCCTTGTCTCTCAGGTCGTTCACAGCTTTGTGGAAGTTACCTGTGGCGCCGATGTTTACGCAAAGGTATGTATAGTTTTTTGTGTGCTCTAGGGCAACGGTGTCTAGATGGAATTTGTATTTGTGGTCCTGTCGACTGGACCTTTTTTGGAACACCATTATTTTGGTCTTACTGAGATTTACTGTCAGGGCCCAGGTCTGGCAGAATCTGTGCAGAAGATCTAGGTGCTGCTGTAGGTCATAGTTGTACCTAGGGGGGTATATGGGGGAGGGAATGCTGTCACATCCAGGCAGGTGTTTGTCCCCCTGTGTACTGAGGGTTTCAGGTTCTTGTCCAGTTCTGGCATTTTGTCCAGTTCTGCCACAGACTAGTATGTATATATATATATATATATATATATATATATATATATATATATATATATATATGTATTTTTAATATATATTAAATATATATATAGAGAGAGAGAGAGCAAGAGAGAGGGAGAAAGAGAGAGTGATAAGCTTAATTAAGGTAATTAAGGCCTGTGGTCTGTGTTTATATATATATATATATACTAGTCTGTGGCAACCTAAATGCCAGAACTGGACAAGAACCTGAAACCCTCAGTACACAGGGGGACAAGCACCTGCCTGGATATATATTAAATATATATATATATATAGAGAGAGATATATATATATATATATACCTATCTCTCTCTCTCTCTCTCTCTCTCTCCCCCCACCACACATACACTGACGGTGTACATGTCTGTTTGTGCTCTGGAATGTTTGTTAGGGTGCTGACTGAGCGTGCTCAGAGGAAGGTCTTCCTACAGGCTAGGAGCTGCATAGAGGAGAGGCTACTGGAGGACGAGAATGAGAAACAGGTGAGAGAGACACAAACATGCTCACACACAGGCAAGCATGCACGCACTCACTCACTCACTCACACACACACACACACACAAGGTACGTATAAACATATGCCATCTCAGACATATACACAAAGGATACCCAAAAATACACATTTTTAAGTAGATGTGTTTTCTTGCAACAGACCTTGTGCAGAGACCTTGATATGTTTCAGAGTGAGTAACAACCTAACTATAACATCAGCTATATAAGGAAATAAAAATAACCATAGCACACACAGCAACAGAACACGCACCCTTCCCCTCCCCCTCAGCCCACCTACACCAGGCGCTTATAAGAAAAATCATTATCTTAATGCCCATATTATATACACACACACACACACACACCTGTGCTTTGTATATTAGTTTATGTTGTTTTCCAGGCTGAGCTCTGACAGGTCATTGTTACACATGCAGATTGTTTTTATGACCTCCCCGCGCTACCCGCCAAAGGTCACCAGTTTATCTGTGTACCTAAATGTATACAGCAACCTGAATTGCATCTGGAAACAGCACGTTGCCATGATGTGAAATGCCACCTAACCAGTCTGCCATTTGGCTCATAATAACTGAACCAGTCCATCCCAGCGCTTTAATATAATCATTTTTTAAAAATAGTGTCTGCAATTTAATAGTTGGTTTTGTTAGGTTCTACGTAAACAGAGTAAAACTCACAGACGACTAGTAAAGCTCAAACCAAGTTTATTCCCCCACTGGCTCACACAGCTCCATAAGACCAAGACATATTTACACAAGCACTAGTATTTCAAATCAAATTTATTTATATAGCCCTTCTTATATCAGCTGAAATCTCAAAGTGCTGTACAGAAACCCAGCCTAAAACCCCAAACAGCAAGCAATGCAGGTGTAGAAGCACGGTGGCTAGGAAAAACTCCCTAGAAAGCCCAAAACCTAGGAAGAAAGAGAGGAACCAGGTTATGAGGGGTGGCCAGTCCTCTTCTGGCTGTGCCGGGTGGAGATTATAACAGAACATGGCCAAGATGTTCAAATGTTCATAAATGACCAGCAGGGTCAGATAATAATAAGTAACAGTGGTTGTAGAGGGTGCAACAGGTCAGCACCTCAAGAGTAAATGTTAGTTGGCTTTTTATAGCCAATCATTCAGAGTTAGAGACAGCAGGTGCGGTAGAGAGAGAGTTCCAAACAGCAGGTCTGGGACAGGTAGCACATCCAGTGAACAGGTCAGATTTCCATAGCCGCAGACAGAACAGTTGAAACTGGAGCAGCAGCATGACCAGGTGGACTGGGGACAGCAAGGAGTCATCAGGCCAGGTAGTCCTGAGGCATGGTCCTAGGGCTCAGGTCCTCCGAGAGAAGAGAGAAAGAGATAGAGAGGGAGGGAGCATACTTAAATTCACACAGGACACTGGATAAGAGAAATACTCCAGATATAACAGATTGACCCTAGCCCCCCAACACATAAACTATTGCAGCATAAATACTGGAGGCTGAGACAGGAGGGGTTGGGAAACACTGTGGCCCTGCTTGGAGTTAGAGGCAGAGAGTCCCAGTGGAGAGAGGGGAACCGGCCAGGTAGAGACAGCAAGGGCGAGACAGCATTCACCTTCACACCCCTGGGTCAGACTACACTCAATCACCTGACCTACTGAAGAGATGAGTCTTCAATAAAGACTTAAAGGTCGAGACCGAGTCTATGTCTCTCACATTGATAGCCAGTCCATAAAAATTGGGCTCTATAGGAGAAAGCCCTGCCTCCAGCTGTTTGTGAGTGAGCATCCAGCCAGGACGCATTGTGCCAGCTCTACGCTCCAGATCTCCAGTGCGCCTCCACAGTCCAGTACGTCCTGTGCCTGCTCCCCGCACTCGCCCTGAGGTCCGTGTCACCAGCCCGGTACCACCAGTGCCGGCACTACGCACCAGACCTCCAGTGTGCTCCACAGTCCAGTACGTCCTGTGCCTCCTCTCCGCACTCGCCCTGAGGTGCGTGTCACCAGCCCGGTACCACCAATGCCGGCACCATGCATCTGACCTCCAGTGCACCTACACAGTCCAGTACGTCCTGTGCCTCCTCTCCGCACTTGCCCTGAGGTGCGTGTCATCAGCCCGCTACCACCAGTACTGGTCCCACACATCAGGCCTCCAGTGAGTCTCCACAGTCCAGAGCTTCTGTCAACTGTTCCCAGTCCAAAGCTTCCGGCGATAGTTCCCAGTCCGCAACCTCCACCGACGGGCCACAGTCCGGAACCTCCACCGACGGGCCACAGTCCGGAACCTCCACCGACGGTCCCCAGACCGGGGTCTCCAGCGACGGTTCCCAGTCCAGAGCCTCCGACGATGACCCACAGTCCATTTCTACAAAGGCGGAGGAATCAGCGTAAGGAGGGGGGGCTGCGTCTAGAACCGGAGCCGCCACCAAAGGTAGATGTCCACCTGGACCCTCCCCTATAGGTTCAGGTTTGCGGCCGGGAGTCTGCACCCTTTTTTTTGGGGGGGGGGGGGGGGGGGGGTACTGTCACGCTCTGACCTTAGACATCACTGTTTTCTTTATATTTTGGTTAGGTCAGGGTGTGACGAGGGTTTTTGTATTGTCTAGGGTTTTGTATGTCTAGGGGTTTTGTAGGTCTAGGTAATTTGTATGTCTATGGTGGCCTGACATGGTTCCCAATCAGAGGCAGCTGTTTATCGATGCGCCTTGGTCCGATTCATACGACAAAGGTGTGGCAGCAAAATGACTCTTACAATTATGTGGTGACGAGCTATAAATCAAATATTGTATTGCTGTTTGGTATCAAATGCACTTACGTCAGCCTGGAGGCAGAAGAACTGACAGTGTACAAGAGCTGCAAATCAACTGGGATGGCCTTCCATCTCTCAGGACACCAAAAAGCGCTAGCTGAAAGCCACGCCTCCAATAAGCCACACTTGTTTGGCTGCATACCGTAGCAGAGGCAGCCTATTAGAAGAGCCAGTGAAAACACAGTAGGTTACAGGCAGCCAGTTGCCTGCAAGTTACTGCAATTTGTACAATAACTTGTCTTCCACCATGGCCTGGCCGTCTCTCAGTTCTTCAGAAGATCCACAAATATATGATTGGTTAAGGTAAGCTAAAATCATCTATTTTATTTCAATATGAAATGACATTACTGTAACATTATCCAACAATCATTGAGTAACATAGGCCTACTGATATGTCGAACTGCAGTATACTACAGTATACATACATAAAGAGCAGGGTGTAGATGGTAGGTAACTTACCAGTTGTCATTTCTGAATGTACGGATGATAGATGCAACCGTGTAGTGGCTCAGGTTGGGCTGAACTCTCTGCCAAGCCTCCCTCATACTCAATCCATGGTTGAGCACATGGTCAACCAATGTGGCCCTGATCTCATCTGAGACAACTGTCCTTCCTCGTCCTCCTCTTCCTCCTATTACTCACTCTCCTTCACCTCTAGCTCTTGCTTCACCATTGACTTCCATTTTCCTCCAAAACAGGAGAGCTTATCTGTGGCCTTTTATAGTGCTAAAGCTCTGATTTCTAAGTGAACAATTCAGCAACTAGTATTTACACCTGTGAGTAGTGGGTGTTGCCAATTGGTGTGTAGAGCTTGGCATTGTGATTGGCGTTGCTTTCCAAAAGGACTAAAGAGATTTTCCTTTTGAATGTTGTGCCTAATGTAGAGAACTGTGTGTAGTGTTTTGCAAAAAGTGTGATACAGAATTGAAAACTGAGTGTAAAGCAGGAATTGTGCTTGCAATTTTGCAGACTTGGTTTAGGGATTTGGTACATGAGTTTCAGGTTTCGGGGATTGCGTTTCAAGTTCCAATTTTAGTGTGTAAACAATTGGGAAAAACTGTAATACTTTCTGAGAAATTGCCATTATTGAATATTTTACACCTAAGAGATTCTCCAAAATGGAAATATTCCTTGCATTTATATATAAGTTTGCCATACTTAATCAAAAGCCTTTTCAACGTCAACTATGAATACCAGGCCTGGTATCCCAGATTGTTCATAGTGTTCTATTGTTTCCAGTACTTGTCTTATATTATCTCCAATGTATCGTCCATGTAAAAAACCTGTCTGATTAGGATGAATAATATCTGACAATACTTTTTTAAATTCTATGCACTATGCATTTTGCCATACTTTTTGCATCACAACACTAAAGTGTAAGGGGCCTCAAATGTTTTAAATGGACTGGATCTTTATATTTATCCACTTGGATCCGTCCTGTTTCAGTACTAATGAAATCAGACCTTCTTGTTTAGTATCTGATAATCTAGCCTTTTTTTAGGACCTCTACAGGATCGGTGGGTCTCCCGTGGAACGATTTAGCTAACGTAGGCTGTGATTAGCATGAGGTTGTAAGTAACAAGAACATTTCCCAGGACATAGACATATCTGATATTGGCAGAAAGCTTAAATTCTTGTTATTCTAACTGGACTGTCCAATTTACAGTAGCTATTACAGTGAACAAATACCATGCTATTTGAGGAGAGTGTATTAATAAATCAATTAGGCACATTTGGGCAGTATTGATACAACATTTTGAACAGAAATGCAATGGTTCATTGGATCAGTCTAAAACTTTGCACATACACTGCTGCCATGTAGTGGCCAAAATCTAAATTGCGCCTTGGCTGGCATAATACATTTGGTAATTTCTGTTGCATTTCATTGATGATGGTACAACCCCCTCCCCCCAAAAACACCTTTTCTTTGTATGATCTTTATCCAGATCAAATGTGTTATATTCTCCTACATTAATTTAACATTTCCACAAACGTCAAATTGTTTCCTTTCAAATGGTATCAAGAATATGCATTTTCTTGCTTCAGGTCCTGAGCTGCAGGCAGTTAGATTTGGGTATGTCATTTTAGACGAAAATTGAAAAAAATGGGCGGATCCTTAAGAGGATTTTTAGGACTGGTTAAAACATGATAATAAAGGTCCTCTAAGTACATCAAAAAGGGTTTTGCTATACCTCAACTGGTATGCCAGCCATCCCTGGAGTTTTCCAAACTTAAGTGCCTTCACATGAATCTTTCAGTACAGCTGTTCATTTGACATTATTCATAGAAAGAAAATCCATACAATTAACTTCGCTTAGTGGAGATGGAGGAGACTAAAACAAAAATATATGCTTAAAGTATTTTGCTGCCTCTTTCAAAATATTGTTTGGTGAATTGTGGGTGACTCTGTGATTTGTTTCAGTCAATTATTTTTAGCATAATTTCTATGTTGAAGATTAAAAAATAATGATGCATTTTCTTGCCATATTCCATCCAGTTTACTTTATTTTTATAATATATTACACTTTGATTTTTCTTTAAGTTCCTCCATTTCTTTTTACTCTATCTTATTGTGTGTGAGTCATTACCCCCCTCTAGTGATGAGGAACATTTATTACAGCTGAAATACAGTAATTGATAAGTCCTCTCAGAGCTCCAAGTGAAAACAAAGCCCCATTTATAGAAATCTGTACAAACTTAAAGGACTATCACTCTGTTATTCTGTCTAAATCCAGATGTATTGGTTATTTATTGGTTTATTCTTAGCAGAAACCCTGATGAAGGCAGCTCACAGTTCCAAATGGCACCCTATTCCCTATGTGGTGCACTATTTTATTTCCAGAACCATATAGGGGCTCCTGGTCAGTTAGGGGTTCTGGTCAAATGTAGTGCACTATTTAGGAAATAGGGTGCCAGTTGGTATGCAAACTAATACATTGCATCAGAGCGATAGAGATGTGGGGCTATCTTAGTTTTCACTCTGTGTATTTTGTGCAGGCGGAGGAGGAGAAAGGCGACATGGAGAAAGTCAAGCTGAACAACAAGAGGATCCTGTTCAATCTCCTACCTTCACATGTAGCCCAGCACTTCCTCATGTCCAACCCCCGCAACATGATGAGTCTCACCCCGTCCCCCGTCTCCCCTGTTCCCCACTGGGTCCACCAGCAGGACTGGGTCATCTCATGTTTGGGTAGCGGTGCACTAGAGTAGCTAGTGTTGTTGGGTTCTTTTGAGGTCATGTTTGGGTTGTATTGTGATCTGACCGCATCATGACGTGGTCATGTTTTGAACAGGGTGTTAAGAATTGCTTCTTTGACCTCTAAGCTTGTACAGTGGTTGCGGTTTGGTTGCAGTTGTGGTTGATGTTTGGTTGTTCTCTGTTGCTGTGTCCATTGATTGATCAAATCAAATCAAATCAAAACAAATGTATTTATATAGCCCTTCGTACATCAGCTGATATCTCAAAGTGCTGTACAGAAACCCAGCCTAAAACCCCAAACAGCAAGCAATGCAGGTGTAGAAGCACGGTGGCTAGGAAAAACTCCCTAGAAAGGCCAAAACCTAGGAAGAAACCTAGAGAGGAACCAGGCTATGTGGGGTGGCCAGTCCTCTTCTGGCTGTGCCGGTTGGAGATTATAACAGAACATGGCCAAGATGTTCAAATGTTCATAAATGACCAGCATGGTCGAATAATAATAAGGCAGAACAGTTGAAACTGGAGCAGCAGCACAGTCAGGTGGACTGGGGACAGCAAGGAGTCATCATGTCAGGTATTCCTGGGGCATGGTCCTAGGGCTCAGGTCCTCCGAGAGAGAGAAAGAGAGAAGGAGAGAATTAGAGAACGCACACTTAGATGCACACAGGACACCGAATAGGACAGGAGAAGTACTCCAGATATAACAAACTGACCCTAGCCCCCGACACATAAACTACTGCAGCGTAAATACTGGAGGCTGAGACAGGAGGGGTCAGGAGACACTGTGGCCCCATCCGAGGACACCCCGGACAGGGCCAAACAGGAAGGATATAACCCCACCCACTTTGCCAAAGCACAGCTCCCACACCACTAGAGGGATATCTTCAACCACCAACTTACCATCCCGAGACAAGGCTGAGTATAGCCCACAAAGACCTCCGCCACGGCACAACCCAAGGGGGGGGGGCACCAACCCAGACAGGATGACCACATCAGTGAATCAACCCACTCAGGTGACGCACCCCCTCCAGGGACGGCATGAGAGAGCCCCAGTAAGCCAGTGACTCAGCACCTGTAATAGGGTTAGAGGCAGAGAATCCCAGTGGAAAGAGGGGAACCGGCCAGGCAGAGACAGCAAGGGCGGTTCGTTGCTCCAGAGCCTTTCCGTTCACCTTCACACTCCTGGGCCAGACTAAGTGAGGGCCCTCGGAGTGTGGTGTCAGGAAAATAACCTCACACTCAACGTCAACAAAACTAAGGAGATGATTGTGGACTTCAGGAAACAGCAGAGGGAACACCCCCCTATCCACATTGATGGAACAGTAGTGGAGAGGGTAGCAAGTTTTAAGTTCCTCGGCATACACATCACAGACAAACTGAATTGGTCCACTCACACAGACAGCATTGTGAAGAAGGCGCAGCAGCGCCTCTTCAACCTCAGGAGGCTGAAGAAATTCGGCTTGTCACCAAAAGCACTCACAAACTTCTACAGATGCACAATCGAGAGCATCCTGGCGGGCTGTATCACCGCCTGGTACGGCAACTGCTCCGCCCTCAACCGTAAGGCTCTCCAGAGGGTAGTGAGGTCTGCACAACGCATCACCGGGGGCAAACTACCTGCCCTCCAGGACACCTACACCACCCGATGTCACAGGAAGGCCATAAAGATCATCAAGGACATCAACCACCCGAGCCACTGCCTGTTCACCCCGCTATCATCCAGAAGGCGAGGTCAGTACAGGTGCATCAAAGCTGGGACCGAGAGACTGAAAAACAGCTTCTATCTCAAGGCTATCAGACTGTTAAACAGCCACCACTAACATTGAGTGGCTGCTGCCAACACACTGACACTGACTCAACTCCAGCCACTTTAATAATGGGATTGATGGGAAATGATGTAAATATATCACTAGCCACTTTAAACAATGCTACCTTATATAATGTTACTTACCCTACATTATTCATCTCATAGGCATACGTATATACTGTACTCTATATCATCGACTGTATCCTTATGTAATACATGTATCACTAGCCACTTTAACTATGCCACTTTGTTTACATACTCATCTCATATGTATATACTGTACTCGATACAATCTACTGTATCTGCCTATGCTGCTCTGTACCATCACTCATTCATATATCCTTATGTACATATTCTTTATCCCCTCACACTGTGTACAAGACAGTAGTTTTGGAATTGTTAGTTAGATTACTTGTTGGTTATTACTGCATTGTCGGAACTAGAAGCACAAGCATTTCGCTACACTCGCATTAACATCTGCTAACCATGTGTATGTGACAAATAAAATTTGATTTGATTTGATTTGACTACACTCAATCATATGACCCACTGAAGAGATGAGTCTTCAGTAGAGACTTAAAGGTTGAGACCGAGTTTGCGTCTCTGACATGGGTAGGCAGACTGTTCCATAAAAATGGAGCTCTATAGGAGAAAGCCCTGCCTCCAGCTGTTTGCTCAGAAATTCTAGGGACAATTAGGAGGCCTGCTAGGTGACCGTAGCGTACCGTAGCGTACGTGTAGGTATGTACGGCAGGACCAAATCAGAGAGATAGGTAGGA
The DNA here is from genome assembly GCF_045791955.1 of Oncorhynchus clarkii lewisi. Classification (NCBI taxonomy): domain Eukaryota; kingdom Metazoa; phylum Chordata; class Actinopteri; order Salmoniformes; family Salmonidae; genus Oncorhynchus; species Oncorhynchus clarkii. The sequence continues at coordinate 36,634,876 of NC_092150.1, forward strand.
GCAAGCCCATGTAATGCTTTGTAGGTTAGCAGTAAAACCTTGAAATCAGCCCTTGCTTTGACATGAAGCCAGTGTAGAGAGGCCAGCACTGGAGTAATATGATAACATTTTTTGGTTCTAGTCAGGATTCTAGCAGCCGTATTTAGCACTAACTGAAGTTTATTTTGTGCTTTATCCGGGTAGCCGGAAAGTAGAGCATTGCAGTAGTCTAACCTAGAAGTGACAAAAGCATGGATTAATTTTTCTGCATCATTTTTGGACAGAAAGTTTCTGATTTTTGCAATGTTACGTAGATGGAAAAAAGCTGTCCTTGAAATGGTCTTGATATGTTCTTCAAAAGAGAGATCAGGGTCCAGAGTAATGCCAAGGTCCTTCACAGTTTTATTTGAGACGACTGTACAACCATTAAGATTAATTGTCAGATTCAACAGAAGATCTCTTTGTTTCTTGGGACCTAGAACAAGCATCTCTGTTTTGTCCGAGTTTAAAAGTAGAACGTTTGCAGCCATCTACTTCCTTATGTCTGAAACACATTCTTCTAGCAAGGGCAATTTTGGGGCTTCACCATGTTTCATTGAAATGTACAGCTGTGTGTCATCCGCATAGCAGTGAAAGTTAACATTATGTTTTCGAATAACATCCCCAAGAGGTAAAATATATAGTGAAAACAATAGTGGTTCTAAAACGGAACCTTGAGGAACACCGTAATTTACAGTTGATTTGTCAGAGGACAAACCATTCACAGAGACAAACTGATATCTTTCCGACAGATAAGATCTAAACCAGGCCAGAACTTGTCCGTGTAGACCAATTTGGGTTTCCAATCTCTCCAAAAGAATGTGGTGATCGATGGTATCAAAAGCAGCACTAAGGTCTAGGAGCACGAGGACAGATGCAGAGCCTCGGTCCGATGCCATTAAAATGTCATTTACCACCTTCACAAGTGCCGTCTCAGTGCTATGATGGGGTCTAAAACCAGACTGAAGCATTTCGAATACATTGTTTGTCTTCAGGAAGGCAGTGAGTTGTTGCGCAACAGCCTGATCAATATCCGTCTTACTGATGTCTGCACCCCCCTTCTCAGGAACAGGAAAGTATGAAATCAAACATCCTGGAGACTTCCCAACCAGGAAATGTGTATTCCTGTTACAAGAACAGGATTGTTTTGTATACAGTGGAACCAGGAAGTGTCTTTCCTGAAACAGTGGTGACCCTAAGACCCTGGAATGTTGTAGAATGGTTACATTTCTCGATCCCATGTAACCCTATGTCCATCAATGCACTGTACTAATGTGGCAGGGTGCTGTAGATGATACATTGTTGCAAATGTAAGGTACACAGTGCAGAGAAATGCACAAGAAAGCCACATCAGTCCAATGTCCTAGAATATGTACTGGTAGCCTTAAACAACTGTCCCAGGACCAGTATTAGCCGTATCTAACTTACATACTTTCTCTGCCTCTCTGCTTAAGGAAACTACCCTGTATCAACTGTTCCTAGACCTGTGTATTAGCCCTATCTAAAATCCAGAACTTCCTCCTCAACCCTTTGTAACAAATCAAATCAAATTGTATTTGTCACGTGCCAAATACAACATGTGTAGACCTTACAGTGAAATGATTACTTACAAGCCCTTAACCAACAATGCAGTTTTAAGAAAAAAGTATTAAAGTATTTACTAAAATAAACTGAAGTATTAAATAAAAAATGAAAAATGAAAAATAATTAAGGCGCAACAATAAAATAACAGTAGCGAGAGTATATACAGGGGGTACCGGTACAGAGTCAATGTGCGGGGGCACCGGTTAGTCGAGGTAATTGAGGTAAAATGTACATGCACTGTAGGTAGAGATCAAGTGACTATGCATGGATAAATAAACAGAGAGTAGCAGCAGTGTAAAAATGGGGGGTGGGGACAATGCAAATAGTCCAGGTAGTCATTTGATTAGCTGTTCAGGAGTCTTATGGCCTGGGGGTAGAAAAGTTGTTAAGAAGCGATTTGGACCAAGACTTGACGCTCCGGTACCGATTGCCGTGCGGTAGCAAAGAGAAGAGCCTATGACTAGGGTGGCTGTAGTTCTTGGCAATTTTTTGGGCCTTCCTCTGACACCGCCTGGTATAGAGGTCCTGGATGGCAGGAAGATTGGCCCCAGTGACGTACTGGGCCGTATGCACTACACTGTAGTGCCTTGCGGTCAGAGGCCGAGCAGTTGCCATACCAGGTGGTGATGCAACCAGTTAGGATGCTCTCGGGGGTGCAGCTGTAGAACTTTTTGAGGATCTGAGGATCAATGTCAAATCTTTTCAGTCTCCTGAGGGGGAATAGGCTTTGTCGTGCCCTCTTCACGACTGTCTTTGTGTGTTTGGACCATGACAGTTTGTTGGTGATGTGGACACCAAGGAACTTGAAGCTCTCTACCTGCTCCACTACAGCCTCGTCGATGAGAATGGAGGCGTGCGCTGTCCTCCTTTTTCTGTAGTACACAATCATCTCCTTTGTCTTGATCACGTTGAGGGAGAGGTTGTTATCCTGACACCACACTGCCAGGTGTCTGACCTCCTTAAAGGCTGTCTCATCGTTGTCGGTGATCAGACCTACCACTGTTGTGTCGTCGGCAAACTTAATGATGGTGTTGGAGTCGTGCTTGGCCATGCAGTCATGGGTGAACAGGGAGTACAGGAAGGGACCGAGCACTCACTTCTTAGGGGCACTGTGTTGAGGATCAGCGTGGCAGATGTTTTACGTACCCTTACCACCTGGGGGCGGCCTGTCAGGAAGTTCAGGATCCAGTTTTAGAGGGAGGTGTTTAAGTCCCAGGATCCTTAGCTTGGTGATGAGCTTTGAGGGCACAACTGTCCCAGGACTTGTTAATACCTGTTAATACCTGTGTAATATTCCTTTCGTCTTAGGTTCCCTGCCTGAATTTGTTTCAGGACCTGTACTATCAGTCATATAGTCAGGTAGGAGTGATGTTTGCTTCCATTGCTAACTTCAACGACTTCTACATCGAGCTGGACGGCAACAACATGGGAGTGGAGTGTCTCAGGCTTCTCAACGAGATCATTGCAGACCTCGATGAGGTGAGACAGTGTGTGTGTCCCAAATTGCACCCTATTTTCTTGTGCACTATTGTTGACCACTGCACAAATTGCAGCCTTTTCCCTGTATAGTGTACGTTTGGCCAAGTCTATGGCATCCTATTTACTTTATAGTTCACTACTTTTGACCAAAGTCCTATGGGTGCTGGTCAAAAGTAATACATTATGTTGGGAATATGGTGCCAAATGGGATGCAACCAGTGGCCCAACACCTCCTCTAAGTTCACTTTCTACTGTTCCATGTGTACTGACAGTGTTAGCTGGTCAGAGATCAGAGTGGTGGTGTGATCCTAAAGTTAATCTCAACCTTGGCATTCTCTCAACCAGCTTCACCTGGAATGCTTTTCCAACAGTCTTGAAGGAGTTCCTACATATGCTGAGCACTTGTTGGTTGCTTTTCCTTCACTCTGCGGTCCAATTCAACCCAAACCATCTAGATTCGGTTAAGGTCAGGTGATTGTGGAGGCCAGATCATCTGATACAGCACTCCTCACTCTCCTTCTTAGTTAAATAGCCCTTACACAGCCTGGAGGTGTTTGGTCATTGTCCTGTTGAAAAACAAATGATAGTCCCGCTAAGCGCAAACCAAATGGGATGGTGTATCGCTGCAGAACGCCGTGGTAGCCATGCTGGTTAAGTGTGCCTTGAATTCTAAATAATTCACAGACAGTATCACCAGCAAAACACACCCACACCATCACACCTCCTCTTCTATACTTTACGGTGGCAACACACATCCGTTCACCTACTCTGCGTCTCACAAAGACACGGCGGTAGGAATCAAAAATCTCAATCAGACCAAAGGACAGATTTCCACCGGTCTAATGTACATTGCTTGTGTTTCTTGGCCCGAACAAGTCTCTTCTTATTATTGGTGTACTTTAGTAGTATTTGCAGCAATTCGACCATGAAAGCCTGATTCAAGCAGCCTCCTCTGAACAATGATGTTGAGATGTCTGTTACTTGAACTCTCTGAAGCATCTATTTGGGATGCAAATAGAGAGGCTGGTAACTCTAATTAATTTATCCTCTGCAGCAGAGGTAACTATGTCTTCCTTTTTTGTGTAGGTCTTCTTGAGAGCCAGTTTCGTCATAGCGCTTGATGGTTTTTGCAACTTCATTTGAAGAATCTTTCAAAGTTCTTGAAATTTTCCAGATTGACTGACCTTCATGTCTTAAAGTAATGATGGACTGTCATTTCTCTTTGCTTATTTGAGCTGTTCTTGCCATAATATGGACTTGGTATTTTACCAAATAAATCCATATTCTGTATACCTTGTCACAACACAGCTGATTGTCTCAGAAATTACACAAATGTACTTTTAACAGGGCACACCTGTTAATGGAAATGTGTTCCAGGTGACTACCTCATGAAGCTGGTTGAGAGAATGCCAAGAGTGTGAAAAGCTGTTATCAAGGCTAATGGTGGCAACTGTGAAGATTCTCAAATATAAAATATATTTGGATTAGTTTAACACTTTTTTTTTTGGTTACTACCCGATTCCGTGTTATTTCCGAGTTTTGCTGTCTTCGCTATTATTCTATAAAGTAGAAAATAGTAAGAATAACGAAAAACCCTTGAATGAGTAGGTGTGTCCTTTTGACTGGTGCTGTATATCTAATTTTCTCTCTCTCTCTGTGTCTGTCTGTCTCTAGCTGATGGATAAAGAGTGCTACAGAGACATTGAGAAGATCAAAACCATCGGCAGCACATACATGGCTGCAGTAGGCCTAGTACCTACCACTAAACTACAGTATGTTATAACGTGTGTGTGTTTGCACAAGCATGTGAGTGTGCGTGCGTGCGTGTTTACATACAGTGCATACAGTGCATAAATATTCCATAAATATTGTCAACCTTGATAGCCTAGCAGGTAGCCTAGTGATTAAGAGTGCTGGGCCAGTAACCGAAAAGTCGCTGGTTTGAATCACTGAGACAGCAAGGTGGAAAGATCTGCCGTTCTGCCCTTGATAAAGGCAGTTAACCCCCAACAACTGCTCCCCGAGTGCAGTTGATTAAGGCAGCCCCCCCCCCCCCCTCTCAGAGGACACATTTCGGTTGCATGCATTCAGTTGTGCAACTGACTAGGGAAAGGGGCATAACTAATAAGTTGAATTCATTCAACCAAAATGTGTCCTCCTCATTTAACCCAAACTCTCTGAATCAGAGAGAGGCGGGGGACTGACTTAATCGACATCCATGTTATCAGCACCTGGGGAGCAGTTGTTGTTCGGGGTAAACTGCCTTGCTCAAGGGCAGAACAGCAGTTTTTTAATCCACCTTGCTGGTTCAGGGATTCAAACCAGAGACCTTTCAGTTACTGCTCTAACTCTCTTAATCTTTTTGAGAATTATTTTGTTACTTGTTAAACAAAATCTCTTTCTCTGAGCAATTGTGTTAGTATTACAAAAGGCACTCGCACATCTGCGCAATCTTATATGCAGGTGCATGGCAACAATTGAACAAGATGAAGGAAAAAGGAAACCGCACACTGCTCTTGATAGTATCACTGATATTTAATAAGCTTAAGTATCGGTATTGGTAGATTGCGTAAAAGGGCCTGGCTGATTTTTTTTTGTGGCTGACAGTTGGCGTAAATTGCGATCTCTCCTATACACAATAAGTGGTGGATTTTTAAATTCAGCAGGGCAAAACTGGGGATGATAAAATATGCCAGTGTTTCTTGACCGAAAAGTGGGAGGTGTGGGAGGTGTGGTCAAGAAACACTGGCATATTTTATCATCGGACCCAGCTTTGCCTGCTGAATTTAAAAATCCACCACTCCAGTCGCTGTACATTTCAATGACCATGACCTTTTAGATTTTGTGGCATAGAGAAAGATATCAGACAGGGGAGGAGGTGATATCAATAATACTCTGAGTAAAAGAGAATGTTTTTTGATTTTCACCCTCCAGACATTATTTCCTAAAGGATTTTTACATTTTTATTTTACCCCTTTTTCGTGGTATCCAATTGTTTTTAGTAGCTACTATCTTGTCTCATCGCTACAACTCCCGTACGGGCTCGGGAGAGACAAAGGTTGAAAGTCATGCGTCCTCCGATACACAACCCAACCAAGCCGCACTGCTTCTTAACACAGGGAAGCCAGCTGCACCAATGTGTCGGAGGAAACACCGTGCAACCTTGGTTAGCGCGCACTGCGCCCGGCCCACCACCTGGGCCTAATGACCTCCTGGTCGCGGGCGGTTACGACAGAGCCTGGGCGCGAACCCAGAGTCTCTGGTGGCACAGCTGGCACTGCAGTAAAGCGCCCTTAACCACTGCGCCACTCGGGAGGCCTATTTCCTAAGGGACTTATTATGTTGTGAATTTCAACTTTAAAAATGTGCCTATTTAAGATTACTCTGTTTTTCGTACGATGTACCCAATGACTAATGGAAACTTGCTATGTCCTCATGGTGGTTTTACAGACGTGTTTCATACTTCTTATTTATACACTTTTGTAATATTTATGAAATGCATATTGTTATATTTGGTAGCACTTATTTGTTTTTCCTTTGCCTCCAACCCCATTCGATGTGTGGAACGGATGTGGGTGGGGCTAGGTCTATGTATGGGTGCAAATTTTACAAAAATCACAAAAGCTCTGACGAAGGCCGTGAGGCCGATACATAAGCTTATTAAATATCAGTGATACTATCAAGAGAAGTGTGCGGTTTCCTTTTTCCTTCAATTGTAATCTTCAGATAATTTTTTGGCATACAAAATAGCTCAGTATTATTTATTTTATACACCGTCTTTTTTGCACGTCATTATCAAGAGCGCCATAAATTATGGACCTCACTGTATGTGCATGTCTAAAAATGTCTTGTTACCTCAAAATAGACCACTTTAATGAGTCCCGAGTCTAAGGGTCCTCAGATACTGTTTAATTTGCGTGCTGTCACGTTTCCACTCTCAACATTCTCCATGAGAGCAGATTGAGAGGATTAACCGCTACTGTGGTGTCAGCATATCTGCCTTTTATAAAACAAACGTCTGGCTTTACGTTAAACCCTCTAAGGTGGTCAAACATAACAGCCATTTTAAAACTTAGAAGTATATGCAAGCTTTACAGTCCGCGAGCCAGCGTGACTTTTAAATCCTTCTGGTATTGGCTGCGTCAGCTGCATTAAATAACTTCTGTGAAAAGTCAAAAATTTGTTATTTCTCTCTTTTTGTCCTGTGATTCCAAGGCTAAGAAGTCCACCTCCTCACACTTATGCACAGTGGCAGATTTGGCTATTGAGATGTGTAATGTACTGGATGCCATCAACTACCAGTCGTACAATGACTTTGTCTTGAGAGTCGGTGAGTGAAAACACACGCACGCCATACATGCACTCACACTGACACACACACACAGGACCACACAGTTCTGATAATATAATGGAGCCAGAGGGAATGGCAGGCCGTTTTACGGGCTCCTGTCCAATTGTGTTATTTTGTGTATTTTTTGGCACTGATCTGAACTTTTTTTGTACATAATATTTCCTCCATCATTTCCTGTGACCAAAAATAACTTCTGGACATCAGAACATCTATCACTAACTCAATGAGTCGGAGATGAAAGACATTGATTATTGCGGAACAAGCCAAATCCCAGACAATCGAAGAAGGAGGAGATGCCACTATAGAGGCCAGAGTGTGGGATACCTGACGAGATTACGTTGGAGAGGTGAGAAATTGCCTTTACCCTCCGCTCTATTCACTGGAGAATAAAATGGATGAGCTATGTTCGAGACTATCCTATCAACGTGATCTGAAGAACTGTAATGTCCTATGTTTCTCAGAGTCGTGGCTGAACAAGAACATGGTAAATATACAGTGCCGTGCGAAAGTATTCGGCCCCCTTGAACTTTGTGACCTTTTGCCACATTTCAGGCTTCAAACATAAATATATAAAACTGTATTCTTTGGTGAAGAATCAACAACAAGTGGGACACAATCATGAAGTGGAACGACATTTATTGGATATTTCAAACTTTTTTAACAAATCAAAAACTGAAAAACTGGGCGTGCAAAATTATTCAGCCCCCTTCAGTTAATTCTTTGTAGCGCCAACTTTTGCTGCGATTACAGCTGTAAGTCGCTTGGGGTATGTCTCTATCAGTTTTGCACATCGAGAGACTGACATTTTTTCCCATTCCTCCTTGCAAAACAGCTCGAGCTCAGTGAGGTTGGATGGAGAGCATTTGTGAACAGCAGTTTTCAGTTCTTTCCACAGATTCTCAATTGGATTCAGGTCTGGACTTTGACTTGGCCATTCTAACACCTGGATATGTTTATTTTTGAACCATTCCATTGTAGATTTTGCTTTATGTTTTGGATCATTGTCTTGTTGGAAGACAAATATCCGTCCCAGTCTCAGGTCTTTTGCTGACTCCATCAGGTTTTCTTCCAGAATGGTCCTGTATTTGACTCCATCCATCTTTCCATCAATTTTAACCATCTTCCCTGTCCCTGCTGAAGAAAAGCAGGCCCAAACCATGATGCTGCCACCACCATGTTTGACAGTGGGGATGGTGTGTTCAGGGTGATGAGCTGTGTTGCTTTTACGCCAAACATAACGTTTTGCATTGTTGCCAAAAAGTTCAATTTTGGTTTCATCTGACCAGAGCACCTTCTTCCACATGTTTGGTGTGTCTCCCAGGTGGCTTGTGGCAAACTTTAAACGACACTTTTTATGGATATCTTTAAGAAATGGCTTTCTTCTTGCCACTCTTCCATAAAGGCCAGATTTGTGCAATATACTGATAGTTGTCCTATGGACAGAGTCTCCCACCTCAGCTGTAGATCTCTGCAGTTCATCCAGAGTGATCATGGGCCTCTTGGCTGCATCTCTGATCAGTCTTCTCCTTGTATGAGCTGAAAGTTTAGAGGGACGGCCAGGTCTTGGTAGATTTACAGTGGTCTGATACTCCTTCCATTTCAATATTATCGCTTGCACAGTGCTCCTTGGGATGTTTAAAGCTTGGGAAATATTTTTGTATCCAAATCCGGCTTTAAACTTCTTTGCCTGGTGTGTTCCTTGTTCTTCATGATGCTCTCTGCGCTTTTAACGGACCTCTGAGACTATCATAGTGCAGGTGCATTTATACGGAGACTTGATTACACACAGGTGGATTGTATTTATCATCATTAGTCATTTAGGTCAACATTGGATCATTCAGAGATCCTCACTGAACTTCTGGAGACAGTTTGCTGCACTGAAAGTAAAGGGGCTGAATAATTTTGCACGCCAAATCTTTCAATTTTTGATTTGTTAAAAAAGTTTGAAATATCCAATAAATGTCGTTCCACTTCATGATTGTGTCCCATTTGTTGTTGATTCTTCACAAAATAATACAGTTTTATATCTTTATGTTTGAAGCCTGAAATGTGAAAAAAGGTCGCAAAGTTCAAGGGGGCCGAATACTTTCGCAAGGCACTGTAAATCTAGCTGTTTTTTCTATACATCAACAGGACAGAACGGCTGCATTAGGGAAACTTAGAAGAGGGGGAGTGTTTCTCTTTGTTAACAGTAACTGGTGTGTGATCTCTAATATTAAGGAAGTCTCGAGATTCTGCTCACCTGAGTTAGAATACCTCATGATAAGCTGTAGACCACACTATCTACCAAGAGTGTATCATCTATATTTTTCGTAGCTCTCTATTTACAACCACAAACCGATGCTGGAACTAAGACCGCACTCAACGAGCTGTATAGGGCCATAAGCAAACAAGAAAATGCTCACCCAGAGGCGGTGCTCCTAGTGGCCAGTGACAGGAAACTGAAATCCGCTGTCCTCGGTTGCAACACTCACTACTGACTTCCAAACTGCCTATGGAAGCAACATCAGCACAATAACTGTTTGTCGGGAGATTCATGAAATGGGTTTCCCTGGCCGAGCAGCCACACACAAGCCTAAGATCGCAATGCCTAGCGTCGGCTGGAGTGGTGTAAAGCTCACTGCCATTGTACTCTGGAGCAGTGGAAGCGCGTTCTCTGGAGTGATGAATCACGCTTCACCATTTGGCAGTCCGAAGGACAAATCTGGGATTGGTGGATGCCAGGAAAACGCTACCTTCCCCAATGCAAAGTGGAAACTGTAAAGTTTGGTGGAGAAGGATTAATTGTCTGTGGCTGTTTTTCATGGTTCAAGCTAGGGCCCGTAGTTCCAGTGAAGGGAAATCTTAACGATACAGCATACAATGACATTCTAGACGATACTGCGATTCCAACTTTGTGGCCACAATTTGAGGAAGGCCCTTTCCTGTTTCAGCATGACAATGCCCCTGTACACAAAGCGAGGTCCATACATAAATGTTTTGTTGAGATCAGTGTGGAAGAACTTGACTGGCTTGCACAGAGCCCTGACCTCAACCCCATCTAACATCTTTGGGATGAATTGGAACCCCGACTGCGAGCAAGGCCTAATCGTCAAACATCAGTGCCCGACCTCACTAATGCTCTTGTGGCTGAATGGAAGCAAGTCCCCACAGCAATGTTCCAAAGCCTTCCCAGAAGAGTGGAGTCTGTTAAAGCAGGAAAGGGGGGACCAACTCCATATTAATACCCATGATTTTGGAAGCAGATGTTCGACAAGCAAGTGTCCACATACTTTTGGTCATGTAGTGTATCTGTGCTGGCATGTGTGGTTGGTGGAGCTGTTAACGTGGGTCCAGTGGTAGCAGTGATCGGAGCGCGGAGGCCTCAGTATGATATCTGGGGGAACACAGTTAACGTGGCCAGCAGAATGGACACCGCCGGACTACCGGGCAAGATACAGGTTCACTACCCCAAACACTCACACACGTGAACGTAGTCACGTAGTCGCACACACACACACACACACACACACACACACACACACACACCACACACCACACACCACACACAGGTGATCATTCAGTTGTTGTTTATCATGTGTCCTACATCACCCCCAGGTGACAGAAGATGTGCGCTGCATCATCAGGGGTCACTATGACTTTGTGTGCTGCGGTAAGGTCAGTGATAAGGGCAAAGGACAGATGCTCACCTATTTATTGGAGGGGCGCAACCTGGATTGTTCCCGGACCAGTCAGTATAACCGTTCAGCCAATAGCAACATCCGCACCAAACTGAGCCCCGCCCCCACCGTGACCGCCTATGCCACCATCCGGAACCCCGGCACAGTCCCCGCAGCAACCATCTCCACCAACAGCACCATCCTTTACCTGCCATCTGTGGCTGATCCCAAGGCAAGTGAGTGACTTCGAGACTGTCTCTATGGTGACCAAGGAACCTTCCTTGACAGGGAGAGAGAGATAGAGATTGAGAGATAAAGAGTGGAGTAGACAGGATTTGACTAAAAGTGAAATATGGATGAGAGAGAGAGAGAGAGAGTGGAAGTGGGTTCCACTTTTACTGGACTGTCACTAGGTCCTCCTCAGAGAGAATGCGGTTCCACAGTGCAGACTGCAAGAGATGTAGCCCTGGATCCTTTCCTCTCTCGCTCTGTGACCATGCAGATTTTACTCGCTGGCGGGCTATTTTGGCACATTTTCTACTAGTCCAGTCTGAAAAGTACTAACCTCACTCTAGCTTAATTTCCATCCCTGAGGAGGGGTGGATACAGTGGTTGAGTGAAGGGTTCTTCTGTATGTTATTACTATAACACTACGGCTTTTTGTCTGTGTGTGGACCTCTGGGCCTCAGGAAGACTTCCACACCTGGTCTGACTAAATCTGAGAATGGGATGGATCTGTCCCACTGGGTGTGGACTGGATCTGCATGTTCCAATCTTCTCCTTCTAACTAACTTTTTAAGTAACTGTTTAACGAGCTAACTACAGGGTTACTACATTAACAGATCGCTGGATGTAACCTGGCTGTTCTCTTCGAAATAGCAAGGCCACGGATGTTCTGTCATGTACTGTACTGCACAGTCAATGTTTTCACGGCAGACCCTCCCACTCTTATCCACAACCAAGATGGCAACAAAAGTGACATAGAGCATTGTGTTTAACTACATTTAACTATCGTTCAACTAATTGCAGCTTCTACTGTGCTATATGCAACACACAATTCCAGAGTAAAACCAGTAAAAGCCAGCCTGTTACCTAACCATTAGTTTGCCTTACCTAACCTTCTTTCCCTCTTATGCATCTTATATCAGAGCTGTTGCCTTAGCGACGGGCCACTCTACAGGCTGAGTTTACTGAGAGCTTTGTAGTTATATTGCCTTTCAGATCAGATGTAGATTGCATCTAGGCGTATGCATGTCACAGACAGGGCATTTCCTAGACCATATATTTCTCCAAAAGAAACTGACAGACCACATTGTCTATTGCAAAGTAAAGGAGTCTTTATTACAGCTTTTTAAATGTACAAGTCTTTGCATTTTGAGAAGGACAGCTATTCTCTTAGAGATGGGGAATTGCCTTGTATCAGTTGGGATTCAGCGATGCTCACCAGTATTGTTGGATGCATGACGACATGTTAGTGCCCAGTTTGCTGTGTGTTTTATATTAGTGGATAACTGATGCTTATATCTTCCAGAATCTTCCGTCACTCCAGTAATTCCATTAAATGTGTAGCAATAACACCGCTTGTGTTCTGAAACAGAACGTCCCCTTCCCTGCCCTGTCTGCATGCAGTAGCAGTGTTGCCAACTGTTTTTGAGTGAAAATCACTGTTGGTTCCTTGATTTGTTGCTAGAAGTCATTCGATTCAATTTGGACGTTGCCGCAACGTCAGCTGGCTCAGTGTGCTCCAATCCTGATTGGAGAACTGTTTATTGTATGAGCATCCTTGATTGGATAGCTCTGTTAAAGAGCATCCTTGTTGGATATTCTTGAATGGAAAGTGATGTTAACTGTTAGAGAATCCTGATTCCTGATTGGATAGTGCTGTTAACTGGATCATCCTGATTGGATAGTGCTGTTAACGTGTAAACGCATGGATTGCCAATAAGCCAAGTCTGTATTTCTGTGCAAAAAAAGAAAACATGGCATACACTAGGTTTCCATCCAATTTGCAACAGATTTTCACGCAAATATTCTAAAATATGCATGAAACAATATGCGCATTTTTCCACCAGAGATGTGTTTCCATCAAACGGATCTATTGCAGATAAAAGGCTGTGTGCGATGACGTAGTGCACATAAAAATGAAAATATAAAAATAGAAGTTAATTGGGTTTCCATCGCATTAACTCTATTGATGGATTTGTCTCAAATGTTTGCGTTATATAGCAAATATGTCCAGTCTGGTCTTGGCAGGTGTGCTCTAGCTAACAGTTTGTAGATCCAGTGCGGGTAGGCTACCTACATTATGAGATTATTATAGATAATAGCGACATGATTTTTATTTGTCAAACGGCAGCCAAGTATCGATCATTGGTCACCAAAATAAGAGCCTCGATATTTATTGGACAGGAGCATCAAGCTCATCACCTTGCACATTCACCACCCTGTGAAGGTCATCAAAACTTATTCAATCTGTAGCCTGATAAACTGCAGTCCTTCCCGAGTCGTAGTGGGAGGACCACACAACATATCATCGCGTGACTCCAAGTTTACTTCGATATGATGGTTATTATATCAATATTTGCACTTAAAGGTGTTTCCACCAAAATTTCTTGCATCATTAATTTTACAGACACAAAAAGATCCCACCATGTCGAACAAACATTGTCTTTCCCAATTTATTAAATTGTACCGGCATTTCCTGTTTCCATCAGCCAGGTCGTGATTTTTTTTTTATGGGTCAGGTAATTCATTTGCAAGAAAGGGTTGGATAAAAGCCTGGTTATAGAGTTCTTTTTTGTGTGTTTTTGTGTTCCATCTCGTCTGTATGAGGTGAAGACACATCAACACAGATAGACCAACAGACACAACAGACAGACGCTATATTCCAGTACTTCTTCAGTCCACCTGCATGCACAAACTAAGCCAAGCAGTGCTCGTGAATCTATTGCACTTTTGGGCCTGTGACTTATTTTGGGTGCGTTGTGGTGTGGTCATATGATCTACAATTTGATGTTTGCAGGAGTTGAACTAATGTTTGAAATTGACTTACGTTTTTATGAGATCATGTTGGATCTAACTGGAACATTACAAGATGGGAGGAGGGCGAGAGCTTGGTCATGATATTTTTTTACCCCTTTTTCTCCCCAATTTCGTGGTATCCAATTGTTAGTTATTACTATCTTGTCTCATCGCTACAACTCCCGTACGGGCTCGGGAGAGACGAAGGTCGAAAGTCATGCATCCTCCGAAACACAACCCAACCAAGCCGCACTGCTTCTTAACACAGCGCGCATCCAACCTGGAAGCCAGCCGCACCAATGTGTCGGAGGAAACACCGTGCACTGCGCCCACCACAGGAGTCGCTGGTGCGCAATGAGACAAGGATATCCCTACCGGCCAAGCCCTCCCTAACCCAGACGATGCTAGGCCAATTGTGCGTCGCCCCACAGACCTCCCGGTTGCGGCTGGCTGCGACAGAGCCTGGGTGCGAACCTAGACCACTGCGCCACCCGGGAGGCCCCCCCAAGGCATTTTTAACTCAAATGCTTTTAGTAAGTTGAACTCAAAAGTAAATGAAAAGTAATTATTACTTAAAATGTTTGTGGTACTGACTCAAAACTAAATGAAAAGTCACATCAGCTAAATTAACTTCTTTTTTTTTTTTTTCTACTGCAGGTAGATAAAAAAAACATATATTTTTTAATAGCTGTGTTTTTGCATGTCCATTGAGTGATTGAACTTATGCTACATCAAGATAAATAAAAATAAAAAGTTAAACTAATCCAATCATTTAGTTAGATATTTTGCACCCGTTACTGAAATGGTTATCCAGTTTAAATGCCTTAGGTAGTTGCCTCACACTGTTCCTAACCCTCACAGTCATTATGAACGCATGTTGAATATCCTAACTATTTCAATAGGAATAACACATCACTTTGCAAGCCAGGATAATGTGACTTGCAGGTGTGGTTGCAAAACTCTGGTAAATTTCCCAGGTTTTCCTGGAATCCCAGTTGGAAGATTCCTGGAAATCCTCAAACCAGGATTTTTTCAAAAGTGTTATATTGGAATTTTGGTAATGTTACCAGAACTGTGCAACCTACTTGCAGGCCTGATATGGCCTGTAAACCTTGAGTTTCAGACCACTGTATTGGGTTAAAGCTAGTCCTCAGAATAACGATTTTTATTGACAAAAATAGTTTAATTATAAATGCCAATATTAATCTAGGAACTAACTTAGTTAAGGCCACAGGACTGAAAATGAACGAGTCATAGTGGAAGGACCGCACAATCATGTCTCTGTCACTAACAAATACAGCCATGGCTGGTAACTCTACAATTCACTTGAAAAGACAAGGCACAATGAAAAATGTATTGGAGGCGTGGCTTAGTGGGGGCATTATTCAAAATGTTTAAGCTAATATAACTCAAATCTGGACTCCCTTGTGCGTGGCTGGGCAATTCCAGTCCTAGGGGGCCTGATTCGTGTCACACTTTTGCCCGAGCTAATACACTTGACTCCAATAATCAACTAATCATGATCTTCGGTTTAGAAGCAATTATACTGAACAAAATATAAACGCAACATGCAACAATTTCAACAATTTTACTGAGTTACAGTTCATATAAGGAAATCAGTCAATTGATATAATGTCATTAGGCCCTAATCTAGGTGGAGCCGGGCACAGCTAATCAAAATGTGTTTTTCCCCACAAAAGGGCTGTAATTACAGACAGAAATATTCCTCAGTTTCATCAGCTGTCCTGGTGGCTGGTCTCAGACAATCCCGCAGGTGAAGAATCCGGATGTGTGATGCATATTTTAGAGTGGCCTTTCATTGTCCCAAGCACAAGATGTGTAATGATTACGCTGTTTAATCAGCTTCTTGATATGCCACACCTGTCAGGTGTATGGATTATCTTGGAAAATGAAAAATGCTCACTAACAGGGATGTAAACAAATTTGTGCCCACATTTTTTGCAAAATAAGCTTTTGTGCATATGGAACATCTCTGGGATCTTTTATTTCAGCTCATGAAAGATAGGACCAAAACTTCATGTTGCGTTTATATTTTTGGTTCAGTATAGTTTAATCAGCTGTGTTTGCTAAGGATGGGGGGAAAAGTGTGAGATCAATCCAGGCCCGATGACTGGAGTTGCCTATCCCTGCCCTATAGGGTCATAGTGACTCTTACCGGTTTGGATAATAACTGCAAAATCACTTTAAGTAACTGTACTCAGATATATTAAGTACAACAGGTTTCCTCAAAAGTTTTGAGTAGAGACAGCACATTGGATACAGATATCCCTCTAGTGGTGTGGGGGCTGTGCTTTGTCAAAGTGGGTGGGGTTATATCCTTCCTGTTTGACCCTGTCCGGGGGTGTCCTCGGAGTGGGCCACAGTGTCTCCTGACCCCTCCTGTCTCAGCCTCCAGTATTTATGCTGCAGTAGTAGTTTATGTGTCGGGGGGCTAGGGTCAGTTTGTTATATCTGGAGTACTTCTCCTGTCCTATTCGGTGTCCTGTGTGAATCTAGGTGTGCGTTCTCTAATTCTCTCCTTCTCTCTTTCTCTCTCTCGGAGGACCTGAGCCCTAGGACCATGCCCCAGGACTACCTGACATGATGACTCCTTGCTGTCCCCAGTCCACCTGGCTGTGCTGCTGCTCCAGTGTCAACTGTTCTGCTTTAATATTATTCGACCATGCTGGTCATTTATGAACATTTGAACATCTTGGCCATGTTCTGTTATAATCTCCACCCGGCACAGCCAGAAGAGGACTGGCCATCCCACATATGCTCTCTCTAATTCTCTCTTTCTTTCTTTCTTTCTCTCGGAGGACCTGAGCCCTAGGACCATGCCCCAGGAATACCTGACATGATGACTCCTTGCTGTCCCCAGTCCACCTGACTGTGCTGCTGCTCCAGTTTCAACTGTTCTGCCTTATTATTATTCGACCATGCTGGTCATTTATGAACATTTGAACATCTTGACCATGTTTTGTTATAATCTCCACCCGGCACAGCCAGAAGAGGACTGGCCACCCCACATAGCCTGGTTCCTCTCTAGGTTTCTTCCTAGGTTTTGGCCTTTCTAGGGAGTTTTTCCTAGCCACCGTGCTTCTACACCTGCATTGCTTGCAGTTTGGGGTTTTAGGCTGGGTTTCTGTACAGCACTTTGAGATATCAGCTGATGTACGAAGGGCTATATAAAATAAATTTGATTTGAAATTTGATTTGATTGGGGTTTACAGTGTATAGGGAGTTGGGTGGCATTTGGCATGGTCCCATTCAGTGCTCATCTGTAGCACCCAGACCTGTGGCTACGGGGTTTCGCTGATAACTTTCTCTGTTTGATAAACGTCTGCAATTTTACTGTTTTTATTAGTCATTTGCGACAGTGGCACTGTATTATCCTCAAAGCAGACAAAGAAGGTGTTTAGTTTGTCTGGAAGTGAGATGTCGGTGTACGTGATGTGGCTGGTTTTCTTTTTGTGGTCCGTGATTACCTGTAGACCATGCCACATACGTCTTGTGTCTGAGCCGTTGAATTGTGACTCCACTTTGTCCCTACACCGACATTTTGCTTGTTTGATTGCCTTGCGGATGGAATAACTACACTGTTTATATTCGGCCATATCCCCAGTCCTCTTTCCATGGTTAAATGTGGTGGTTCGCGCTTTCAGTTTTGCGTGAATGCCGCCATTCATCCACAGTTTCTGGTGCTAGGGTAGGGGAGGGGGACGAGTGGAAGACGGCGTTTAACACTCCGTTAGGGCACTTTGAATACCGGGTTCTTCCTTTCGGCCTCGCTAACGCTCCAGCTGTCTTTCAGGCATTAGTCAATGATGTCCTGAGAGACATGCTGAACATCTTTGTTTTCGTTTACCTTGACGATATCCTGATTTTTTCACCGTCACTCCAGATTCATGTTCAGCACGTTCGACGTGTTCTCCAGCGCCTTTTAGAGAATTGTCTTTTTGTGAAGGCTGAGAAGTGCACTTTTCATGCCTCCTCCGTCACATTTCTCGGTTCTGTTATTTCCGCTGAAGGCATTAAGATGGATCCCGCTAAGGTCCAAGCTGTCATTGATTGGCCCGTCCCTAAGTCACGCGTCGAGCTGCAGCGCTTTCTCGGCTTCGCGAACTTCTATCGTCGTTTCATCCGTAATTTCGGTCAGGTGGCAGCTCCTCTCACAGCCCTTACTTCTGTCAAGACGTGCTTTAAGTGGTCCGTTTCCGCCCAGGGAGCTTTTGATCTCCTCAAGAATCGTTTTACATCCGCTCCTATCCTTGTTACACCTGACGTCTCTAGACAGTTCGTTGTCGAGGTTGACGCGTCAGAGGTGGGAGTGGGAGCCATCCTTTCTCAGCGCTCCCTCTCTGACGACAAGGTCCACCCATGCGCGTATTTTTCTCATCGCCTGTCGCCGTCGGAACGTAACTATGATGTGGGTAACCGCGAACTGCTCGCCATCCGGTTAGCCCTAGGCGAATGGCGACAGTGGTTGGAGGGGGCGACCGTTCCTTTTGTCGTTTGGACTGACCATAGGAACCTTGAGTACATCCGTTCTGCCAAACGACTTAATGCGCGTCAGGCGCGTTGGGCGCTGTTTTTCGCTCGTTTCGAGTTCGTGATTTCTTATCGTCCGGGCTCTAAGAACACCAAGCCTGATGCTTTGTCTCGTCTCTTCAGTTCTTCAGTAGCCTCCACTGACCCCGAGGGGATTCTTGCGTCCCCTCCGCTCAGGCTTTTGTCCAACGTTGCGAGCGCACCTGGAAGAGGGTCAGGTCTGCACTTTGCCGTTATAGGGCGCAGACTGTGAGAGCTTTAAGAGCCCTAGATATTGTCGCGGTCAGAGAGTTTGGCTCTCCACTCAGAACCTTCCCCTTAAGACGGCTTCTCGCAAGTTGACCCCGCGGTTCATTGGTCCATTCCGTATCTCTCAGGTCATTAATCCTGTCGCAGTGCGACTTCTTCTTCCGCGATATCTTCGTCGCGTCCACCCGGTCTTCCATGTCTCCTGTGTTAAGCCCGTTCTTCGCGCCCCCGCTCGTCTTCCCCCCCCCCCCCCCCATCCTTGTCGAGGGCGCACCTATCTACAGGGTCCGTAAAATCTTGGACATGCGTCCTCGGGGCCGTGGTCATCAGTACCTAGTTGTAGTGGTCGTGTTAGGTTACATGGCTGTAACCTTGTCCTGTCCTGTCGGAATCTGCCGGTCCATCTGAGCCTACCTATGTTTGGTAATTAAAGAAGCTCTGTTTAAGTTGATTCGCTTTTGGGTCCTCATTCACGCACCGTAACAGAATAACTACACTGTTTATATTCGGCCATATCCCCAGTCCTCTTTCCATGGTTAAATGTGGTGGTTCGCGCTTTCAGTTTTGCGTGAATGCCGCCATCCATCCACAGTTTCTGGTTAGGGTAGGTTTTAGTAGTCACAGTATGTACAACATCTCCAATGCACATCCTTATAAACTCACTCACCGAGTCAGCGTATAGATCGGGAACATTTCCCAATCCGCGTGATCAAAATAATCTTGAAGCGTGTGTTTCGATTGGTCAGACCAGCATTGAATGTTTCTAGTCACGGGTACATCCTGTTTGAGTTTCTGCCTATAAGATGGTAGGAAGCAAAAAATATTTGGCATGGGTCCTAAGATTCTCAAAAGGTTCTACAGCTGCAACATCGAGTGCATCCTGACTGGTTGCATCACTGCTTCGTACGGCAATTGCTCAGTCTCTGACCGCAAGACACAACAGAGGGTAGTGCGTACGGCCCAGTACATCACTGGGGCTAAGCTGCCTGCCATTCAGGACCTCTACACCAGGTGGTGTCAGAGGAAGGCCCTAAAAATGGTCAAAGACCCCAGCCACCCCAGTCATAGACTGTTCTCTCTGCTACCGCATGGCCAGCGGTACTGGAGTGCCAAGTCTAGGACAAAAAGGCTTCTCAAATGTTTTTACCCCCAAGCCATAAGACTCATGAGCAGGTAATCAAATGGCTACCTGGACTATTTGCATTGTGTGCCCCCCACCCAATCCCCCCCAACCCCTCTTTTTTACACTGCTGCTACTCTCTGTTTATCATATATGCATAGTCACTTTAACTATACATTCATGTACATACTACCTCAATTGGGCCGACCAAACAGTGCTCCCGCACATTGGCTAACCGGGCTATCTGCATTGTGTCCCGCCACCCACCACCCGCCAACCCCTCTCTTTTACGCTACTGCTACTCTCTGTTCATCATATATGCATAGTCACTTTAACCATATCTACATGTACATACTACCTCAATCAGCCTAACTGATGTGTCTGTATGTAGCCTCGCTACTGTATATAGCCTGTCTTTTTACTTTTTTATTTCTTTACTTACCTATTGTTCACCGAATACCTTTTTTGCACTATTGATTAGAGCCTGTAATTAAGCATTTCACTGTACACCTGTTGTTTCCGGCGCACAAATAAACTTTGATTTGGTCCGAACAAAGGATCCGCTTCGGGAAAGTCGTATTCGTGGTCGTAGTGTTGGTAAATTGACGTCACTCTTATATCCAATAGTTCTTCTCAGCTGTATGTACTATCACTTTAGATTTTATGGGCTAACAATGTAAGAAATAATACATTAAAAACAAAATACTGGGCCTCCCGGGTGGCACAGTGGTTAAGGGCGCTGTACTGTGCCATCAGAGACTCTGGGTTCGCGTCGTTGTCCTTGTCTCATCGCGCACCAGCGACTCCTGTGGCGGGCCGGGCGCAGTGCGCGCTAACCAAGGTTGTCAGGTGCACGGTGTTTCCTCCGACACATTGGTGCGGCTGGCTTCCGGGTTGGATGCGCACTGTGTTAAGAAGCAGTGCGGCTAGGTTGGGTTGTGTATCGGAGGACGCATTTCTTTCAACCTTTGTCTCTCCCGAGCCCGTACGGGAGTTGTAGCAATGAGACAAGATAGTAGCTACTACAACAATTGGACACCACGAAATTGGGGAGAAAAAGGGGTAAAAATTCAACAAAAAAATACTGCATAGTTCCCTAAGGACTCGAAGCGAGGCGACCATCTATGTTGGCTCCATCATCATTTCCAGTCAATATGGGGATTGAGAAACCCTGTGTAATCTACACCAGGAAACACCTGTTGTATATGGGACACCACACAGTATGTGTGTGGTATGACCACTCTAGCCCCATTACAACCAGACAAAATGCAGATTCAATAATAAAACAAGACAATACAAGTAAAAGTTGTGTCTAGTAAAAATGTGATGTAGAGTGCTAGGTCTCTCTTCATCTCTCTCAAGCCCGTATGTCAGTCTGGACTTCCTCTTGCAAGTCTCAAGGTTCTGGCGCCATGTTTCTCTAAACACATAATCACTGTTCTATTACCAATGACAGTTAGGATAGGTGATCTGACAAACAAACAAATACTATGTTGAAGTTTGAACAGGTCAGATAAAACCTACCTAATTCTGGTCTCCCCATCATTGGTGAGCAGGCAAGAGTTGAGGCTGGAGGTAAGGTCTTTGCCAGCTCCCAGTGAGCATAGAAGTGTAGATCAGCTCCTGGCCCCTTATCAAAGATCACTGATTACATTATCAATGGTGGTTATGATTAGCTTTGTGAAACCAACCTGATCGCTGTGTTCACCTTTCGATTTCACTTCAGATATAAATTACGAAGTGAAATAGAATGGTCAACACAGCAATCGGGCTGGTTCCACCAGGTTAGGTTATACATATATAAATTATGTTTTACATTTGGGTTATCTAATGTATCAACGTAATGAAGCTTCTGTATTTGTATAAATGATGATCCTGTGAAAGCTGTTGCCGCTGAGAGGTGAAGGTTGCTGGCTGTATACTTGCCAACATGTGGCTGACTGTTCCATACCTAGGAAATAGGGTTTAATATTTTCCAGGTATTTGACACATTTTCAATCCCGGGAATAAATCACTTTTATGCACATCTCCCTCACTAACTTTAAGCATCAGCTGTCAGAGCAGCTTACCGATCGCTGCAGCTGTACACAGCCCATCTGTAAACAGCCCATGGCCTGGTGTCAAAAAGGGCGGCAAAGAAGCCACTTCTCTCCAGGAAAAACATCAGGGACAGACTGTTATTCTGCAAAAGGTACAGGGATTGCTGAGGACTGGGGTAAAGTCATTTTCTCTGATGAATCCCCTTTCCGATTGTCTGGGGCATCCGGAAAAAAGCTTGTCCGGAGAAGACAAGGTGAGCGCTACCATCAGTCCAGTGTCATGCCAACAGTAAAGCATCCTGAGACCATTCATGTGTGGGGTTGCTTCTCAGCCAAGGGAGTGAGCTCACTTACAATTTTGCCTGAGAACACAGCCATGAATAAAGATTGGTACCAACACATCCTCCGAAAGCAACTTTTCCCAACCATCCAGGAACAATTTGGTGACGAACAATGCCTTTTCCAGCATGATGGAGCACCTTGCCATAAGGCAAAAGTGATAACTAAGTGGCTCGGGGAACAAAACATCGATATTTTGGGTCCATGGCCAGGAAACTCCCCAGACCTTAATCCCATTGAGAATTTGTGGTCAATCCTCAAGAGGCGGGTGGACAAACAGAAACCCACATATTCTGACAAACTCCAAGCATTGATTATGCAAGAATGGGCTGCCATCAGTGTGGCTCAGAAGTTAATTGACAGCATGCCAGGGTGGATTGCAGAGGTCTTGAAAAAGAAGGGTCAACACTGCAAATATTAACTCTTTGCATCACCTTCATGTAATTGTCAATAAAAGCCTTTGACACTGATGAAATGCTTGTAATTATACTTCAGAATTCCATAGTAGCAAATTACAAAAATATCTAAAGACACTGAAGCAGCAGACTTTGTGAAAATTAATATTTGTGTCATTCTCAAAACTTCGTTTTTGAACCTTGTTGGCTCAAGTTTTCAAACCAGTGACATTTCGTTTTACTGGCCCAATGCTCTAACTGCTAGGCTACCCGCTGTCCGCGCGAAGGTATGACCACTCTGCCATGTTTTCCAAGGTAGCTCCATTACCACCAGAGAAAATTCCGATAGGCATAGTATTTGTATCTGCTAGGAATTACAATTAAATATTAAATGTGTACATTGTTATATTAGCAGAACACTGCTTCTATGATATTATGTTAAGGGTTGTTTATTCTACATGGACTTCTGGCATCTCACCATATCTACCTGCCTGTAGTTATTGAACTCAACCTGCAGGAGCTTTGTTTCATGTGGTTGAGTGGGGGGAAACAGCTGCAGGCAAGGTTCTGACACATTGGTGTGACTTGGTGGTGGTAAGGACACACCTGAGAATCACCCACATCAAACCATACCACCAAGCCAACTCATGTTTGTCTTCGGTCATGGCCGCTAGCATTTCTTGAGTAACGAGCCAAAAAAACGTGGCCAAATCAGCAGGTGCAGTTCCCCTTTCTCCAAGAACTCTTCAATTAACCAAAGGTGCAAATATGAACCATTGACTAGCAATGGTCCCTTGAGGAACTGCAGGGGTCCCTTGCGGATCCGCTAATTCTAAGAGTGTTTCCTTAGGGGAACGTTCAAAACTCTGTCTTTCTCTATCAGATGTAATACGTCTTCAAACAAACATATTTGATATACCTTTGCTCTGGACAGCCAGTGATGTTGATGGACAGGTGTTTTATATTCTATATTTCCTGTTAATTACATGTTGATATTTTCAAATATGATACAGGTTGAAGTATTGTGATATGTTTAGGTGTTACTGACTATGTGGAGACATTACATACACACCTGAATGACGATCAAGTATTTTCAATGTGTAATATTTATTTTGTAAAGTAAAAAGTTAGTATAGATTGATGTGTTTTATGTGAATGTACATTTCTTTTGGAGAAAGTATTTTACACTATAAGTGCTTGCACAGCTATCATGTTGAAATATGAAATACTATCATATGAAATACTAATCGACACGAGATCTTGCGTCAGTCTCCTCGACCCTTTGTGTTTTTCCTGTGTGTGTGTCCATGCGTGTGAGGCAACCAGAGTAGTTGCATATGGAGAGGTCACTCAACTCATAACACATAACGTTACATAACGCTCGGCCCAGCAGAAGAGAAAAATACATTTAAGGAGAGAGAGGGGGAAAACAACACAACATGGGGTCTGAGGCTATAGGTCACAGGAGGCCTCTCTCCCTGTGTTGTGGTTGGTTGTGTTGTAACAGTCGGTGGACTTCAAATGGGACAAACACTGACAACATAACATGAATCTTGTCCAGAGAAGAGAGAAATGTTGCTTATGTCAATGATCTCCATTTGCATAGCATTAACCTCCATTCTTACGCCAGACTATTTATTCCACTCAAGGGCAGAATGGCCAAGAGATCTGCAAATATGGGGATAAACAAAACACATAGAGACACACACACTTTCTCTACTTCTCTTACAAACACTCAAACCCACACTCTGGCTCTCTCTCTCACACGCACGCACACTTCCCATATGTGGGGCAGAGCCAGCAGCTTGTGTGGTTAGGAGTGTGTGAATGGTGCCAACAAAGTGTTCCAGTTAATATGTGCATGTGTGTTAAGAGAGCTGAGGGGATGTTTTTAAGTCCTGCTACAGGAAGAGGCTCCCTCCAAACATCCAGCACAGATTGGGAATGTGGCACTTGCTGTGCATAGGAGTGTTTTGTATTTCCAGTCAACAGCCGGAATTGAACAGAATTAGGTCCTTCCTTCACCTACATTTTTCCTACTTCACCAACATTATCCCTCCACCTACATTATCCACCTACAGTGGCTTGGGAAAGCATTCACCCCCCTTGGCATTTTTCCTATTTTGTTGCCTTACAACCTGGAATTGAAATAGTTTTTTTGGGGGGGTTGTATAATTTGATTTACACAACATGCCTACCACTTTGAAGATGCAAAATATTTTTTATTGTGAAACAAACAAGAAATAAGACAAAAAAACTAAACTTGAGCGTGCATAACTATTTCCCCTCCCAAAGTCAATACTTGGTAGAGCCACTTTTTGCAGCAATTACAGCTGCAAGTATCTTGGGGTATGTCTCTTTAAGCTTGGCACATCTAGCCACTGGGATTTTTGTCCAATCTTCATGGCAAAATTGTTCCAGCTCCTTCAAGTTGGATGGGTTCCGCTGGTGTACAGCAATCTTTAAGTCATACCACATATTCTCAATTGGATTGAGGTCTGGGCTTTGACTAGGCCATTCCAAGACATTTAAATGTTTCCCCATAAACCACTCGAGTGTTGCTTTAGAAGTATGCTTAGGGTCATTGTCCTGCTGGAAGGTGAACCTCCGTCCCAGTCTCAAATCTCGAAGACTGAAACAGGTTCCCCTCAAGAATTTCCCTGTATTTACCGCCATCCATCATTCCTTCAATTCTGAGCAGTTTCCCAGACCCTGCAGATGAAAAACATCCCCACAGCATGATGCTGCCACCACCATGCTTCACTGTGGGGATGGTGTTCTTGGGTTGATGAGGGCTGTTGGGTTTGCGCCAGACATTGTGTTTCCCTTGCTGGCCAAAAGGCTACATTTTAGTCTCACCTGACCAGAGTACCTTCTTCCATATGGTTGGGGAGTCTCCCAAATGCCTTTTGGTGAACACCAAACATGTTTGCTTATTTATTTCTTTAAGCAATGTTTTTTTTTTCTGGCCACTCTTCCGTAAAGCCCAGCTCTGTGGAGAGTACAACTTAGTGGTCCTATGGACAGATACTCCAACCTCCGCTGTGGAGCTTTGCAGATTTTTCAGGGTTATCTTTGGTCTCTTTGTTGCCTCTCTGATTAATGCCCTCCTTGCCTGGTATGTGACTTTTGGTGGGCGGTTCTCTCTTGGCAGCTTTGTTGTGATGCCATATTCTTTCCATTTTTTAAGAATGGATTCTCCGTGGGATGTTCGAAGTTTCAGATATTTTTTTATAACCCATTCCTGATCTGTACTTCTCCTCAACTTTGTCCCAGAGCTCCTTGGTGGTGCCCCTTGCTTAGTGGTGTTGCAGACTTTGGGGCCTTTCAGAACAGGTATATATGTACTGTGATCATGTGACACATAATCTGACACTTAGATTGCACACAGGTGGACTTTATTTAACTAATTATGTGACTTCTGAAGGTATGTGGTTGCACCAGTTCTTTTTAGTGGCTTCATAGCACCCTTCTTCCGTTTTTAATTTTTTAGAATTTTTTGAAAGAAGTCAGTTTTACTTCACTATTTTGTTATGTTCATTAAAATAAATAAAAATAAAAATCAATTTATATTACAGTTTGTAATGCAACAAAATATGAAAACGCCAAGGGGGATGAATACTTTTGCAAGGCACTGTAGCTCCTCCACCTTGATACATTATCCCCAATTCACCCCTGCTTTATCTATGAAGATTCACAGACCTGAGTGACATAGCAGGTGGTTGTCATAGTGACATGACCTGACCTGATATCAGGGCTTTGTTATTCAATGAGTCAATGGATGTGCCCCAAATGGCACCCTATTCCCTATTTAGTGCATACACTGATCAAAAGTAGTGCACTACATAAGAGATAATGTGCAATTTGGGACACTGAAAAATAGTCAATAATTAACAAGGTTATATGACCAGGTTTTTCACCCAGTGATGGGGTCTGTGATCCATTCCAATAACAAATAACATTTTAAGAACATGCATGCAGACATGCACACACACAGACACACACATTTTGGTAACACTTTACTTGACACCCAGCATTACTTTTTGTCTGGTTATGACACCTACATAAGAATGTCAAAACAGACATTTATTCAAATGATTTATTCAAGTTTTTTGTGGTTTTTGCAACTTTACTTGAAAAAAACTTTCAAAGGTCTTGAAATGTTCAGCACTGACTGACCATATCTTAAAGTAATGATGGACTGTCATTTCTCTTTTCTTATTTGAGCTGTTCTTGCCATAATTTGGACTTGGTCTTTTGGCTCTCTTTTGTATAGCACACCTACCTTGTCACAATTCAACTGATTTAATCAAATTCATCAAGAAGGAAAGAAATTCCACAAATTAACTTTCAACAAGACACACCTGTCAATTGAAATGCATTCCAGGTGACTACCTCATGAAGCTGGTTTGAGAGAATGCCAAGAGTGTGCAAAGCTGTCATCAGGCAAAGGGTGGCTACTTTGAAGAATCTCATACAGTTGAAGGTCGGAGGTTTACATACACCAAAGCCAAATACATTTAAACTCAGATTTTCACAATTCCTGACATTTAATCCTAGTAAAAGTCCCTGTTTTAGGTCAATTAGGGTCACCACTTTATTTTAAGAATGTGAAATGTCAGAAAAATAGTACAGAGAGATTTATTTCAGCTTTAATTTCTTTCATTCTTTCATCATATTCCCAGTGGGTCAGAAGTTTACATACACTCAATTCGTATTTGGTAGCATTGCTACCATGTTTTGGGTAGCTTTCGACAAGCTTCCCACAATAGGTTGGGTGAATTTTGGCCCATTCCTCCTGACAGAGCTGGTGTAACTGAGTCAGGTTTGTAGGCCTCCTTGCTCACACACGCTTTTTCAGTTCTGCCCACAAATTTTGTATAGGATTGAGGTCAGGGCTTTGTGATGGCCACTACAATACCTTGACTTTGTTGTCCTTAAGCCATTTTGCCACAACTTTGGAAGTATGCTTGGGGTCATTGTCCATTTGGAAGACTCACTTTAACTTCCTGACTGATGTCTTGAGATGTTGCTTCAATATATGCACATCATTTTCAACCATCATGATGCCATCTATTTTGTAAGGTGCACCAGTCTCTCCTGCAGCAAAGCACCCCCACAACATTATGCTGCCACGCCCGTGCTTCACGGTTGGGATGGTGTTCTTCGGCTTGCAAGCCTCCCCCTTTTCCCTCCAAACTTAACGATGGTCATTATGGCCAAATAGTTTTATATTTGTTTCATCAGACCAGAGGACATGTCTCCAAAAAGTACGATCTTTGTCCCCATGTGCAGTTGCAAACTATAGTCTGTCTTTTTTATGGCGGTTTTGGAGCAGTGGCTTCTTCCTTGCTGAGCTGCCTTTCACGTTATGTCGATATAGGACTCATTTTAATAACAAATAGATACTTTTGTACCTGTTTCCTACAACATATTCACAAGGTCCTTTGCTGTTGTTCTGGGATTGATTTGCACTTTTCGCACCAAAGTACGTTCATCTCTAGGAGACAGAATGCGTCTCCTTCCTGGGCGGAATGATGGCTGCGTGGTCCCATGGTGTTTATACTTGCGTACTATTGTTTGTACAGATGAACGTGGTACCTTCAGGCATTTGGAAGTTGCTCCCAATTATGAACCAGACTTGTGGAGGTCTACAATTTTTTTCTGAGGTCTTGGCTGATTTCTTTTGATTTTCCCATGATGTCAAGCAAAGAGGCACTGAGTTTGAAGGTAGGCCCTGAAATACATCCACAGGTACACCTCCAATTGACTCAAATAATGTCAATTAGCCTATCAGAAGCTTCTAAAGCCATGACATAATTTTCTGGAATTTTCCAAGCTGTTTAAAGGCACAGTCATCTTTGTGTATGTAAACTTCTGACCCACTGGACTTGATACAGTGAATCATAAGTAAAATAATCTGTCTGTAAACAATTGTTTTCATCATTACTTGTGTCATGCACAAAGTAGATGTTCTAACCGACTTGCCAAAACTATAGTTTGTTAACGAGAAATTTGTGGAGTGGTTGAAAAACAAGTTGTAATGACTCCAACCTAAGTGTATGTAAACTTCCAGCTTCAACTGTATCTAAAATACATGTTGATGTGTTTAACACTATTATTCTGCAATGTAGAAAATAGTGAAAATAAAGAAAAACCCTGGAATGAGTCCGTGTGTCCAAAGTTTTGACTGGTACTCTATGTCTTCGTGAGAGGCGAAGGAATTCCCTCTGATGGTAAACATGATATGTCCATATCCAGGTAAGATACGCTAAATACATGCGATACATATGATGTGAAAATTATACAAATGTAGATGTTCTAATTGTATGCTTCACATAAAAGTGATATGGCATTCCAGTAAGAGGATGGGGGCCCACTGTATGTCCAAAGCCTTACAGAACACATTTGATAGCCTTCATTTTCCTGTTCAGTACTAATGGAAGCGCTTTTAAAGGCATCGTCAAGGTTCTTCTGGCCTTGGTGACGCCAAGAAGATCTACAACTACCACCACTCAAGAGCCATATAACTGCTTTTGCATCCTTGCTGCAAGGTGGAGGATCTTGGGACGAGCCCTTGAGTTTGCCCCAGAGAAAGCTAGGACCATTGTGAGGGCCTGTGTGGCCCTCTACAATTACCTTTGCACTACAGACACTGACAACACAGCGTCATCGACATAATATAATCCACCCCACGTTTGTTGACCACTCCACACCCACTGGGGGGCGGCCTCCAGGAGAGAGGAGACAGGTGGTACAAGAGGACACCAGCTTCCTGGACCCAAGAAACATGTCGGCAGACAGGGTAACCAGAGTTGCTATAGATGTGCACAGGATGCTGCTGTCACGTGTGGCACCCTGCAGTAAATGTTGCAATGTGATTTGGAAAACGTGAGCACATGTTTTCTTCTTCTGGTTGCTGGCGGTTTGTATGACATCATGTTGTGAGCTACACTTTACAAATCACAATAAAGTCTACCATGATGACTGTCACTTCATCCTTGTTGTTTTAGTTTGTCCTTTATCCTTTACCTAACCTTGTTGTGTAGTGGCCTTTCAAAGAGGACTTTCCTGCAATGGTACATGGATGAGAATGGCTGTCCAACTGTAGACAATGAGGTTAAACGCTCAAGTCATTTACCTAATCAACATAACACAAGGTTGTACATGGTAATGTGAAGTGACCTTTCAATAGAGCCCTTCCTGCTTTGGTACATGGGTAAAAATGAGTTTCCAGTTGTAGACATTTAAAGACAGACCCCCAAGATATTAACCTCATCTTTCATGCTTCCACCAGTCACCAGAGGGCAGCAGAGACCATCCTAGAGACATTAATGACACCCAGGTGTGTCCTATTTACTCGTTATGATTTCCTTGTTTTCTGTTGTCCTTTGCAGAAGCTTGAATTGGTTACCATGTGCGGTTGGTCCATGAGTGAGGTGCTGAGTCTTAGTGTTTGTTGTTTTTCAAGTGTACTGTAATCCTGTGGCTACCATTTCTCAGTAAAGTATTATGTTTATCCTTAACCACTGATTCCTTATCTAGTCTCTTCTCTGCAACTGGGTCCAACCTCACCACGTCACATCATCTACATAGCTCATATACAAAGCAGTACTACTGAGTGACTGATTCAGAACGGTAATATTTTATGCCACAAGTACAAATACAGATTTGTTTTGGAAAATAGTGCAATGTAAAACAATCTAATACACTGGTGAACAGTGTGATGAAAGGGGAAATTAGTGATAAAAAAGCACAAGGATAACACCAGTAATATATGAATTAGGAAATAAGTAGATATAATATTTTTTTTAAAACATGCACCACCCTAACATGTGAATAAGAAAAGGACACAAGGTCCGGACCTCAGTATCTTCATATGTAGCTACGGCCCTGATCAGAAATAAAGGTCAAAGTGACATTGAACATTATCAAACTGGATTGTGTTTACTACAGAGAAGAGTTCATGCGAAACAGGACTGATGTCACACACATACACAGCCACACACACAAACACACCATTTATGGTAAGTTTTTGCCTGTGTGTGATGTAGTAGCGAGGGTATCCAATGACAACCACCCAGAAAAAAACGGATGATTTAACACCAACGCACACAAACACATGCACACGCACAAACATGGGCACACACACATGAACATGGCCACACACACACACAGTCACACACACTAACCCTGACCCTAACCTTAACCCCTCACCCAAACTCTTGACCCTAACCCTGAAGGTCTTGCATATTGGATTGTGCACTTAAATGTGTATGTGTGTGTGTGTGTGTGTGTGTGTGTGTGTGTGTGTGTGTGTGTGTGTGTGTGTGTGTGTGTGTGTGTGTGTGTTGGGAAAAGCAGAAAATCAGGGCTCCCATGCTCCAGCATCCATTGTGTTTGGTTTCCTCTCTGCAACAGCTCTAATCAAATCAAAAATGTATTTGTCACATGCGCCGAATACTGTGAAACACTTTCTTACAAGCCCTTAACCAACAATGCAGGTCAAGAAATAGAATTAAGAAAATGTTTACTAAATAAAGTAAAGTAAAAAAAAAAAAAAAAAATTAAATAATCCTGAAAGTAATCCATGAAAATTACATAACAATAACCATTCCATATACAGGGGGTACCGGCACCGAGTCAATGTGCGGCAGTACGGGTTAGTTAAGGTAATTTGTAAATGGACTATGCATAGATAATTAACAGGTAGCAGCAGTATAAAAACAAAGGGGGGGGGGGGGGTAGAAACTGTTAAGGAGCCTTTTGGTACTAGACTTGGCGCTCCGTTACCGCTTGCCGTGCGGAAGCAGAGAGAACAGTCTATGACTTGGGTGACTGGAGTCTTTTGACAATAATGAGAGAATGATAGAGATAGACTGCGAGAAGAGAAGAGAGAAAGAGATATCTATCCTTCAAGATGGAGAGAAATGATAAATTCGAGACCTTAATCAAAAATGAGTTACTCACATATAAGTGATCTTTAGATGTTTTTTCATGTCTGTGAAGTTAGATTAGAAAAGTAGTACATTAAGTTAAAACAAATATTTTTACTACAAGGTTCTATCTGAAATCCAATCACAAGCCTGAACAAATACAGATGGACCAATCAGAAAACATCTTTGCCATCTCCCTCTAAGTAGGGTGTAGGCTATTCTAGCCAGCGATAATGGCACACAAGCAAAAAACAACGCTGTCATAAACCATAAAGTAAATCATGTTGTCACATCATGACAGTAATTTGTCTGATGTTCATAATATATTTCTTAATGTATTGATGATGTGTTCTGACTATCTTGGTAAAATTGTGTTATTCTATCATTTATGTATTCACATATCTACAGTTTTCTTAAAAACAGAACATGTCTAATTCAGAAATGTCAGCTAGAATATTTTGGCTGAACCCAGATTGACATTTCAGAGCCAGAAGGTTCTATCTGTGATTGCTCCCCCTTCGAAAAAATGATTAACAAATGTTTTGGAATTTTCATATTCTGCACTTTAGGTTTGCTTAAGGTGAGGACCCTAATGGGCTATGAAAGATACATTCTTTACAAAACAGTTCTGAGATCTGGGATGTGAAAACATTGATGCTCAATATCTCAGAACTATGCTTTGCGCAGATATGACCTAATAGTCCCGAGGTCACGAAATGACACTCTACACTGAATTAAGACCACCAAATGCCAAATGCCTGTTTAGACCCAATCACCATCTCTTCAAAGTGAGTTACTGAATATAGTCCAGTTTGTAACACTCTCTGAAATTGACTATTAAATTATGTGTAATTTAATGTAGCAAGCTTTGAAACTTTTGATGCATGTCCATTTTAACGTGGTTAAAATTCTTTGAAATGTTGATGAGGGTAGAATATATAAAACATTTTCATCAAGTGTTTGACATTGTGTTAGCTTTCATGAGCCAGGATTGTAAATATACACTGGAAACCGTGAATTTGACAGTAGTTTACAGGCAGCTCGTGGCAAGTAAAATGTAGTATTTCATATTATAGTACACCTACTATAATATAAATATGGTATCAAAGCAAGTGCTGTGTAATTACACAGTACAATAGCATAAAATTGACAGAATTATACTGTAAAAAAGTACATGCTACCATAAACGGAATTAATTGATGAAGGGATGAATGAAATTCGATGAGGGGAGGGGTTTGTATTTCACATAATTTTACTGTAATTACAATGGATTTGTGCAAGCAGGTTGGCTGCTAGGCAAAGTGGTTTACAAACATTACAGCATATGAATGGATATTTGGTGTTTTATATCACTTGCACTTTTAGAGGCCTTAACAAAGCCTTCCAAATTAGCAGCTACTACAGGGCAAAACAGACCAAAAGAGACATGGACAAATTCTGTGGGATGTATTTACAGTACCATTTGAAATACAGCAATTATTTACCTGCCCACAACATTTTCACACAGTGCACCATAATTTACAATATTCTGTAGTAAAACATACTTTACTGTTGATAATCCAAAAATGTACCATATACAGAAATGTACAGTTTTGCATTACAGTGCATAATTTTATTTCGTTTTGTCATTTTTCTTTTTCAGAGGGGGGTTACAGGTACAAAAACAATCAAATAACTGACAGCATAGGTTTCAAGTATCATGCTAGATAGTGTTAGCCTGGGAGAAGTTACAGGAGAGATTGTGTTACTTTCATCCCACCAATGTAAACTGATGACTTGGAATAAAATAAAGTTTAAGCACATGTCATTGTGTCTTCTACTTCCTATTGCTTTTATAATTTTAGCAAAATATCAACGACTGACTGAATGTTTGAAAATGATATATGACATAATTAGAATTATGCCTTAATCAATTGACTTTAACGATCAGCTTCTCACATAATCTCTTATCAACAGATTAGTGGTTAAACATATCTTTATGATTCTGGGGGTCAATTACCTTATGTCAACCCATGGAAATGTGACAAGTATGATGAGTTTGCCGTTTGTGAAGAGAATAAAGATGTTTATTCTATCAAGACACGAGGAGCATGAATGACAAGGACACCTGATCGGTATGGGCTAAGCATGAATAGTCATGAAAAATTGTGAAAAACATTCCTACTACATTCTCATTAAAGTGAGGTGATAGAATGATGGTTAATTTAGCTATTATACGATACGTTTTAGTCAAACTAATATTGTAAGGAAAAATATTGTGGTTGCGCAACATTGCAATGTTGACGCATGGCTCATTTCCATACATATCAAACCTATAGCATTAATTATTCAAGTCGACACAAACATGAAATTATGGCTGATAGGACATTTGTTGAAAGTAACGAGCATTACAAACCAGAAGCATGGCGATAAGACAGATATTGTGCACCTCTCGCCAGGCAGTTTTACACCCGAACCCGCCGGCAGGTACAACAATAACTTTGCTGGAGTTCTGTTCATGGTCTATTTAATTTCAAGTAATTTACCCTAGAAATTAAATTGAAGTCTTTAATTGTTGAGAACACATAAACTGCAAGTTGTTTCTCATAGAATAGGGTGTCTCTAGCTCTATCAATCTCTGAGTAATTAGGAAAAAAGCTAAAAGTGTTACTTTTGTGCTGGTTCTCCCCCACAAGCATAGTCGCAGGGGTTGGAACCTAAATAATTTCCCAATCGTTTAGTTCTGAACCATTCTTTTTTGTTAATTTCGTTCCACTGTTCCGACCAGCAAAATAAAGTTCTGGACAGGGTTGAACGCCAGAAAAGTTATTACATTACTTCCCCAATGGAAAGAGCAGCATGCTATGGAGCGGGAAAGCTATTCAATTTTGCGGGTGAGAAGAGGTGGGCATGAAGAGCTGGGTATCTTTTTGTAATGGCACTATCTGAATTAGGCGCACAGACTTATACCTATGGGGGAGCAGCTTCTATGAAGGCACTTTGAATGTCTTTGAACTTCAGAGAGTTGGCTTAACCAATGTTTGACCAGAGCTATCCCTTGACCATGACTAAGATCCATTACATGACACATAATGGCGCCTAGAGTCTGAGAGGTAGACCAGAGCTAGCTAACAAGCTAGCTAACAAACGTGTATGTGCAGAGCGGTACCAGAATTCAAAAATAAAAACTTGTCTTACAAGGGGGGGTACTAAGCTAATATATGGAATTGTTTTAAGATTATCATTTAGTTATTGGATTTAGAATTTTAGGTATACATTTCATTTGTTGAATTTGGCTATAGCTCATTGAAATGCATTGGATGACACATGAAGAATGGTGCTGGAGGGGATGGCTGCCATTTTATGGGATCCTTACCAACTGAGCTATTTTGTTATTTTTTTCTGCATTGTTTGTAACTTATTTTGTACATAATGTTGCTTCTACCATCTCTTATGACCGAAAATAGCTTCTGGACATCAGAACAGCAATTACTCACGTCACAATGGACAAAGATGATTTATTTAATGAGACCGATGCAAAGGATATACTGCTTATCCAACACCAGGACTAAATCCCTGTCATTCGCGTGAAGAAAAGATGGAGATACCGGGGGCGGAGGTCAGGGGGCCTTGTGAGAATTCGTCAGCCAGTGGGTAAACCGCTACTACCCTCCATCTTATTAGCCAATGTGCAATCACTGGAAAATAAAATGGATGATCTATGATCAAGACTATCCTGTCAACGGGACATTAAAAACTGTAATATCTTGTGTTTCAGGCTCAATGACAACACGGATAATATAGAGCTGGGTGGGTTTTCAATGCATCGGCACGACAGAGCAGCTACGTCTGGCAAGATGAGGGGCGGGGGCGTGTGTCTATTTGTCTATTTGCGCAATGTCTAATACTAAAGAAGTCTCGAGGTATTGCTTGCCTGAGGTAGAGTACCTGATGATAAGCTGTAGACCACACTATCTACCGAAAGAGTTCTCATCTATATTATTCGTAGCCGTCTATTTACCACCACAAACTGATGCTGGAACTAGGACCACACTCAACAAGCTGTATAAGGCCATAAGCAAACACTAACCCTGACTCTAACCTCATCCAGAACTGGCACTGCTAGTGGCCCGGGGACTTTAATGCAGACAAACTTAAATACCTCATTTAAACCAGCATGCCACGTGCAACCAGAGGGGGGAAAAAACTATAGACCACCTAAACCCCACACACATAGATGCATACAAAGCTCTCCCTCGCCCTCCATTTGGCAAATATGACCATAATTCTATCCTCCTGTTTCCTGCTTACAAGCCAAAAATAAAGCAGGAAACACCGGTGTCTCGCTCAACACTGAAGTGGTGAGATGACGAGGACTGTTTTACTAGCACAGACTGGAATATGTCCCAGGATTCATCCAATGGCATTGAGGAGTATACCACCTCAGTCACCGGCTTTTTCAATGAGTGCATTGACGACGTTGACCCCATAGTGACTGTACGTACATATCCCACCCAGAAGCCATGGATTACAGTCAGCATCCGCACCGAGCGAAGGGCTAGAGCTGCCGCTTTCAGGGAGCGGGACACTAATCCGGACGCTTATAAGAAAACCTGCTATGCCCTCCGTCGAACCATCAAACAGGCAAAGCGTCAATACAGGACCACGATTGAATCCCACTACACCGGCTCTGATGCTCGTCGGATGTGGCAGAGCTTGCAAACTATTAAAGACTACAAAGGGAAACCCAGCTGAAGGGCTGCCCCCAGGTGGTAAGGGTGGGCAACAACACATATGTCACGCTGATCCTCAACACTGGGGTCCCTCAGTCCCCTCCTGCACTCCCTGTTCACCCACGACTGCGTGGCCTAGCACGACTCAAACACCATTACACCATTATTAAGTTTGCTGACAATACAACAGTGGTAGGCCTGATCACTGACAATGATGAGAAAGCCTATAGGGAGGAGTTCAGAGATCTGGCAGTGTGGTGCCAGGACAACAACCTCTCCCTCATTGTGAGCAAGACAAAGGAGCTGATCGAACAGAAAAAGGAGGGCCGAACAGGCCCCCATTAACATCGACGGGGCTGTAGAGGAGCGGGTCGAGAGATTCAAGTTCCTTGGTGTCCACATCACCAACAAACTATCATGGTCCAAACACAACAAGGCTGTCATGAAGAGGTCACGACAATACTTTTTCCCCCTCAGGAGACTGAAAAGATTTTACATGGGTCCCAAGTTCCACAAAAGATTCTACAGATACACCATCGAGTGCATCCTGACCAGTTGCATCACTGCCTGGTATGGCAACTGCTTGCCATCCGACCTTAAGGCTCTACAGAGGGTGGTGTGTACGGCCCAGTTCATCACTGGGGCCAAGCTTCCTGCCATCCAGGACCTATATGCTAGGCATCAGAGGAGCGCCAAGTCTAGGTCAAAAAAGCTCCTTAACAGCTTCTACCCTCAAGCCAGAAGACTGCTGAACAATTAATCAAATGGCCACCAGGACTATTTATATTGACACCGCCCCCAGTTTTTACAATGCGGCTACTCACTGTTTATTATCTATGCATAGTCACTTTACCCTTACCTACATGTACAAATTACCTCAACTAACCTGTACCCCCGCACATTTACTCGGTACCGGTACCCCCTATATATAGTTTTGTTATTGTTATTTTATTGTTACTTTTAATTTTTTACTTTAGGTATGCTAGGTATGCTGCTGCATTAATTGTAATTTGTCTGTGTTACCCATATGCTGACACTGTTCCTGTCTCGTTTTATGTCCGTTCCATGTTAAATGTTTGACTCCCCATACCTGCTTTGCCTCTCCAGCGTCATCCCTTGACAGAATGAAGCAGTGGGGAACAGAGCTGGGGAACTGACAAATATAGGGGAGGTAATAAACAGGTGATGAGTGAGTCCAGGTGAGTCCAATATCGCTGATGCACGTGAAGAGGGAAGGCAGGTGTGCGTAATAGATGATGGCAGGAGTGCGTGATGCAGGGCAGCCTGGCGCCCTCGAGCGCCAACCATTTCACAAATAAACAACTGCAATGTCAGTATTGCCTCGTCCACAGCAAGTGACATCACCTTCATTCTGTCCCAAAAAACTCCATAACACGAACTTTGATTCTCCTTGCAGTTGATGTGTCTGACATTGGTGGCGGTGCTTGGCTAAAATCACTAGGGATGCCAGAAAAAGATGCCGTATTACAAACTATGGGTTGTGATAATTGCGTTGTTTGCTGTATAACCTGTTAGTTCTCATGTGTCTTGAGACCGTGATACAGTATATAAGACTAAGTCCGAGACAATAAGAAAGTACTGTTGCAGAATACATTCAACCACACCTTTGTTTCATCACAAAACCGGAGAGAAACCTCTGTCCTGTGAAGTCCACGTATCACATTGCATGTAACAAACAGTTACATGATCTACAGTATGGTCAAGGAAGTTAATGTTTCCAACATTTTTGTACCACTAAACAACAATTCATTTCGAACCACAGTGACCACAAGTCGCAAAGAAAACAGGAGCTGCCTCCATTATTCCAGCACCATTTAAACTTCAAAATTTAAACACCATGAAATAACCTATGCTGAGTCTATTACAGTGACAACTAAAAGTTACCAAAAACTATTTAGGCCAATCAACCTAAGCTAAATATGATATGGCTGTCCATGGTTCTGATTTGTGTGTGTAAGTAGAAAAACATGTTGACTCATACTTGTAGAGTAACGGCAATGCCATCCTCTCTCTCATGTTGACGAAACGGTCCATAACTCTGTCATACAGTACACGCTTTTATTTTTTGTTGTCCTAGGCCACCTGGCTAAAATGCTTGCTCGTTAACTTCCTTTCGTGGGCAACATTAGCTAGTTAATATTGACTTTCTACATCTAGCTAGATATTTAACTTCCATCCTCTCAGGCCAGGGTGTCACGAATTACTAAGGTGGGTGGAATCAGGCGCAGAGAGCAGGTTTAAATTATTAGACAGTTTATTCTCTGGCGCACAAAACAATGGTCAACCCAACACACAGGGTGAATAATCCAAAGCAGGACCAAAATAGTCCGGAGAATAAAACTCATGAACACCACCAAATAACAGGAATACAAAAACAATCCCGCACAAAACAAGGGCGGGACAACCTACTATATATAAGGACGCTAATTAAACTAAAATACACACAGGTGAAACTAATAAGACAAAACCAACAGACAAACGAAAAAGGGATCGGTAGTGGCTAGTAGGACGGTGACGACGACCGCCGAGCACCGCCCGAACAGACAGGGGAGCCAACTTCGGCAGAAGTCGTGACACAGGGACACAATGTATGAATTAATGGTTGGCTCAGAATTGCTGTTATAATCATTGATCAGTTCATAGAATTAATTAAAACCACAAGTCAAATTCCCTATCTTCATCCATGGCTAATTTAGGAAGACGCCAATTTTTTCTGGCTTTCTAGCCTCCGGAGGACAACACAACAAGATTCAATTATTCAAGTTGTTTCTGTCAATGACTCATGCTCTCGATGTTATTTGAGTGAGAGTGAGAACAAAATTCAAACGGTCTTTCCTTGACCTTTTTTTGGTGCACCAGGACCATTCACAGTTGAGATCACTCAGTTTAGCTCAATGCTGATTGGTTATTATTTAAAACTTTTTTTATCAAGGGAGGCCAAATGCTCGCTGGATTTGATGGCAACAATGTCATACTCTTTTGGACCAGACATCATCAGATAGATGGCCTACAAAACAGACAGAGACAGAAGGGCGCTGTTTCGTTCGATCGGATGCTTTTTCCGGTGAGATACATTGATCCTCTTGCAAATTGAGAAATAAGAAATAATACAAAGAAAACAGAAAAATTGAGCGTGCATAACTATTCAACCCTCCCAAAGTCAATACTTTGTAGAATCAACTTTTGCAGCAATTACAGCTGCAAGTATCTTGGGGTATGTCTCTATAAGCTTTGCACATCTAGCCACTGGGATTTTTGCCAATTCTTCAAGGGAAAACTGCTCCAGCTCCTTCAAGTTGGATGGGTTCCACTGGTGTAGAACAATCTTTAAGTCATACCACAGATTCTCAATTCGATTGAGGTCTGGGCTTTGACTAGGCCATTCCAAGACATGTAAATGTTTCCCCTTAAACCACTCAAGTGTTGCTTTAGCAGTATGCTTAGGGTCATTGTCATGCTGGAAGGTGAACCTCCGTCCCAGTCTCAAATCTCTGGAAGACTGAAACAGGTTTCCCTCAAAAATGTCTCTGTATTTAGCGCCTTCCATCATTCCTTAAATTCTGACTACTTTCCCAGTCCCTGCCGATGAATAACATCCCCACAGCATGATGCTGCCACCACCATGATTCACTGTGGGGATGGTGTTCTTGGGGTGATGTGAGGTGTTGGGTTTGCGCCAGACATAGCTTTAGTTTTCCTTGCTGGCCAAAAAGCTACATTTTAGTCTCATCTGACCAGAGTATGTTCTTCCATATGTTTGGGGAGTCTCCCACATGCTTTTTGGCGAACACCAAACATGTTTGCTTATTTATTTCACTAAGCAATGTTTTTTTCTCTGGTCACTCTTCCGTAAAGCCCAGCTCTGTGGAGTGTATGCCTTAAATTGGTCTTATGGACAGATACAGTACTCAAATCTCCACTATGGAGCTTTGCAGCTCATTCAGGGTTATCTTTGGTCTCTTTGTTGCCTCTCTGATTAATGCCCTCCTTGTCTGGTCCATGAGTTTTGGTGGGCGGCCCTCTCTTGGCAGGTTTGTTGTGATGCCATATTCTTTCCATTTTTTAATAATGGATTTAACTGTGCTCCGTGGGCTGTTTCAGATATTTTTTCACAACCCAACCCTGATCTCTACTTCTCCACAACTTTGTCCCTGACCTATTTGGATGGCTCCTTGGTCTTCATAGTGCTGCTTGCTTGGTTGTCTCCCTTCCTTAGTGGTGTTGCAGACTCTGCTGCATTTCAGAACAGGTCTATATATTCTGAGATCATGTGACAGATAATCTGACAATTAGATTGCACGCAGGTGGACTTTATTTAACTAATTATGTGACTTCTGAAGGTAATTGGTTGCACCAGATCTTATTTAGGGGTTTCATAGCAAAGGTGGTGAATACATATGCAAGGACCACTTTTCCATGTTTTATTTTTTTGAATTTTTTTAAACAAATAATTTTTTTCATTTCACTTTACCAATTTGGACTATTTTGTGTATGTCAATGACATGAATTCCATATAAAAATATATTTAAACTACAGGTTGTAATGCAACAAAATAGGAAAAACACCAATGGGGTGAAAACTTTTGCAAGGCACTGTAACAGACGCATCTCAGCATCAGCTTTTCAGAGGAGACTGCATGGTCGAATTAATGGAAAAAAACACTACTAGAGGACACCAGTAAGAAGAGGAGACTTGCTTCAGCCAAGAAACACGAGCAATGGACATCAGACCGGTAGAAATCTGTCCTTGTTCTGATGAGTCCAAATTTGAGATATTTGGTGTCTTTGTGAGACGCAGAGTAGGGGAACGCAGGATCTCTGCATGTGTGGTTCCCACTGTGAAGCATGGAGGAGAAGGTGTGATGGTGTGGGTGTGCTTTGCTGGTGACGCTGTCTGTGATTCAATTAAAATTCAAGGCACACTTAACCAACATGGCTACCACAGCATTACGCAGTGATTTGCCATCCCATCTGGTTTGCGCTTAGTGGGACTATCATTTAGTTTTCAACAGGACAATGACCAAACACACCTCCAGGCTGTGTAAGGGCTATTTGACCAAGAAGGAGAATGATGGAGTGCTGCATCAGATGACCTGGCCTCCACAATCACTCGACCTCAACCTAATTGAGATGGTTTAGGATGAGTTGGACCACAGAGTGAAGTAAAAGCAGCCAACAAGTGCTCAGCATATGTAAGAACTCCCTCAAGACTGTTGGAAAAGCATTCCAGGTGAAGCTGGTTGAGAGAATGCCAAGAGTGTGCAAAGCTGTCTTCAAGGCAAAGGGTGGCTACTTTGAAGAAATATATTTTGATTTGTAAAACACTTTTTTGGTTACTACATGATTCCATATGTGCTGTTTCATAGTTTTGATGGCTTCACTATCATGTACTCTTTTTCCATCTCATCGTATGTAAAAGGCCTCTTCTTTTCCCATAGCCTTCTCCTGTGCGGAGCAAGATTGCACCATCGTGACCATCGTTTGTTTTTGTATTTTGTTTTGGTGTACCAATTTTGTTTTTCTGAACCAACTGAAAAGTTGGTATTCAGTTGTTTCGTTTTTAAGTGGGTACGATCTTGTTGCACAGCAGGCACATAGTCTTCCCTCCCACAATTTCTACGAACGGGTACTTCTCAGTCCTATCACTTTTGAATTAGCGATTTTCATCATCCACTTTTCTTTTCTTGAGAGTTGAGAGTGACATTTTACCAGCTTACATTGTACTCTGTGCTAAACGTTAGTAAAATTTTAGCTAACTAGCTAGCTAGCTTGGCTGAGGCGGCAGATTGGTGCAGTGGTGCTTGTATTGACTGATGTCAGCAGCTCTGATTGGCTGTAACTGGTACAGATGATCCAACTGGAGAATACTGAACGAGGGCTCATTTTGGCACTAAACATCAGATTTTTTGCTGATTATTAATGTCCATAATTGATCAATTGTAATTAATTGCATTGTAAATTAATAAATGGGCCAGATCTGGCCTGCGGGCCACCAGTTGAATAGCCCTTTACTACAGACTTTAAGTAACATTTTAACTATCTACTAATCTTACCCTTTATTCTAACCCTAAAATGAACCCTT
Organism: Oncorhynchus clarkii lewisi; assembly: GCF_045791955.1. Classification (NCBI taxonomy): domain Eukaryota; kingdom Metazoa; phylum Chordata; class Actinopteri; order Salmoniformes; family Salmonidae; genus Oncorhynchus; species Oncorhynchus clarkii. Next base: position 36,677,431 of record NC_092150.1, read on the forward strand.
ACCCTAACACTTAATTTAGAAAGCACTGGCTTATCAACAGATAGTTTGTTGATGGTCATACTATCTGTACAGCATCTACAGATGACGTTTCGGACTATCCAAATAATGTGTGACCGATTAGATAGATAGATAGATAGCTCACCGCCATTGGACTCTGGAGCAGTGGAAACGCGTTCTCTGGAGTGATAAATCCCGTTTCACCATCTGGCAATTTGATGGACGAATCTGGGTTTGGTAGATGCTAGGAGAATGCCTGTCACAATTTTTACAATTGTTTTATTTTACCTTTATTTAACTAGGCAAGTCAGTTAAGAACAAATTCTTATTTTCAATGACGGCCTAGGAACAGTGGGTTAACTGCCCGTTCAGAGGCAGAACGACAGATTTGTACCTTGTCAGCTCGGGGATTTGAACATGAAACCCTCCCACAATGCATAGTGCCAACTGTAAAATTTGATGGAGGAGGAATAATGGTCTGGGGCAGTTTTTCATGGTTCGGGCTAGGCCCCTTATTTCCAGTCAAAGGAAATAGAAATGCTACAACATACAATGACATTCTATACTATTCTGTGCTTCCAACTTTGTGTCAAGTTTGGGGAAGGCCTTTTCCTGTTTCAGAATGACAATTTTTATATTTTTTATTTAAATAGCAAGGCAGTTAAGAACAAATTCTTATTCACAATGACGGCCTAGGAACAGTGGGTTAACTGCCTTGTTCAGTGGTAGAACAACGGATGTTTACCTTGTCAGCTCGGGGATTCAATCCAGCAACCATTTGGTTACTGGCCAAATGCTCTAACCACTAGGCTACCTGCCTCCCCAATGCCCCCATGCACAAAGTGAGGTCCATACAGAAATGGTTTGTCGACATCGGTGTGGAAGAACTTGACTGACCTGCACAGAGCCCTGTACCTCAACCCCATCGAACAACTTTGGGATGTATTGGAATGCGGACTTTGAGCCAGGCCAAATTGCACAACATCTGTGCCCGACCTCACTAATGCTCTTGTGGCTGAATGGAAGCAAGTCCCCACAGCAATGTTCCAAAATCTAGTGGAAAGTCTTCCCAGAAGATTGGAGGCTGTTGTGTAGATATACTGTATATTACGTGTTATGTTTGAATTTTTAAGTATTACTCATATCTGCTGACCTGCGCCTGACTCACCTTACCAGCTACACCAAGACTCCTTTAGAGAATCACTCACCCAGAAGAATGGAGTCAGCAGGAGCAGACTCCCAGTTGCAGTGGAGGAGCGCATTCAGCAGCAGCAGTGCTGCAAACGATGGATCGTTGGGAGAGAGGAGGAGGTTATCCAGCGCCTCCACCAGCTCCACTAAAACAGGTCCCACTGTCCACCCCTCTTCCACCTGGCCCCATCGGGATGCGACTTGCGCTCCCGAGGGAGTATGATGGGACGGCTGCCGGATGCCAGGGGTTTCTACTACAGCTGGAGCTCTACCTGGCGACCGTCCACCTGGCTCCTTCGGGGCGTGAGAGTATGTCCGCCCTCGTCTCCTGCCTCTCAGGCAAAGCCCTGGAGTGGGTCAACGCCGTATGGAGTGAGGAAGAAGCGGCATTGGACCATTACACAGAGTTCACCCGCCGCTTTTGGGCAGTGTTCGACCACCCGCCTGAGGATCGAGCGGCGGGTGAACGTCAGTTCCACCTGAGGCAGGGGATGAGGAGCGTGCAGGATTTCGCTTTGGACGTCCAGACACTGGCCGCCAGCTTGGGATGGAACGACAGGGCCCTGATCGATCACTACAGGTGCAGTCTGCGCGACGACGTCCGTCGGGAGATTACCACCTCATCGACAGGGGGATTGTGCGATAAATCTCCTGGAAGACGCAGCACTTCCCAGGAGTCATGTGTATCCTTTGTCACAGGAGGAGACGGTGGCTATGGAAACATACATTCGGCCCTCCACTTCACCTGCCTCCTCGAGTTTATTCTTTGTGAAGAAGAAAGATGGGGGTCTGCGTCCGTGTATTGACTATCGAGGGATCAATCAGATTACTGTGAGGTACAGCTACCCCCTGCCTCTCATTGCCAGTGCGATCGAGTCAATGAACGGGGCGCGCTTCTTCACAAAATTGGATCTCAGGAGTGCTTACAACCTGATGCGTATCCGGGAAGGGGACGAGTGGAAGACGGCATTTAGTACCACCTCAGGGCACTATGAGTACCTTGTCATACCGTACAGGTTGATGAATGCTCCATCAGTTTTCTAGGTCTTTGTTGACGAGATTTTCCGGGACCTGCACGGGCAGGGTGTAGTGGTGTATATTGTTGGAGCATGACCTGTACGTCAAGGCCGAGAAATGTCTGTTCTTCCAACAGTCCGTCTCCTTCTTAGGGTACCGCATTTCCAAGTCAGGGGTGGAGATGGAGAGTGACCGCATTTCAGCCATGCGTAATTGGCCTACTCCCACCACGGTAAAGGAAGTGCAGTGGTTTCTAGGGTTTGCCAACTACTACCGGAGGTTTATCTGGGATTTTGGTCAGGTAGCAGCTCCCATTACCTCACTGCTGAAGGGGGGACCGGTGCGGCTGCAGTGGTCGGCTGAAGCGGACAGGGCTTCGGTCACCTGAAGGCTCTGTTTACCTTGGCTCCCGTGCTGGCCCATCCGGATCCCTCTTTGGCGTTCATAGTGGAGGTGGACACGTCTGAGGCTGGGATAGGAGCTGTGCTCTCTCAGGGCTCGGGCACGCCACCAAAGTTCCACCCCTGTGCTTTCTTTTTGAAGAAGCTCAGCCCGGCGGAGCGAAACTATGATGTGGGGGACCGGGAGCTGTTGGCTGTTGTCAAGGCTCTGAAGGCGTGGATACATTGGCTTGAGGGGGCTAAACACCCTTTTCTCATTTGGACTGACCATCGCAATCTGGAATACATCTGGGCGGCGAGGAGACTGAACCCTCACCAGGCAAGGTGGGCTATGTTCTTTACCCACTTTGTTTTCACTCTATCCTACAGACCAGGTTCCCAGAACGCTAAGGCAGACGCACTGTCCCGTATGTATGACACAGAAGAGCGGTCCATGGATCACACTCCCATACTTTCAGCCTCTTGCCTGGTGGCATCGGGGTGTGGGAGCTGGATGCGGACATCGAGCGGGAGTTACGCACAGAGCCCAATCCCCCCCAGTGTCCAGCTGGGCTCCTGTACTATCTGTCTGCTGTCTGCGACCGTTTGATCTATTGAGCCCATATTTCACCCTTCTCTGGTCATCCTGGGATCGGTCGGACGGTGCGTTGCCTTAATGGGAAGTACTGGTGGTGAGGGTTTATGTTTCCTCCTGCTCGGTGTGCGCCCAGTGCAAGGCTCCCATGCAACTGCCCAGAGGGAAATAACAACCCCTACCCGTTCCACAACGGCCGTGGTCGCACATGTCGGTGGATTGGTCACAACTTGCAGACTTGTTTACGTGTTGCTGTGCGTTTTGTTGCCAATCTTACTTTTTAATTTAATTGTTTAATTACTGTTTATATTTTTAGTTTTTCCCTCACTCAACTTTTTTTCATTCAATTTTTTCATTCCGCTTTATCTGGACATGGCTCGTCAGAACCTCCAACAGCCGAAGCTAAGTAGTAACATTAACATGATGCCTTCTAATTGCAGTCACTGTACTCCTAATAGACAGGAGAACGATCGCCTTACGACGAGGATAGCTGTGCTGCCAAGCCCAGCTTCAGACACAATCGTTAGGCAAGGGTAATTTCAGTGTAGGAAAGGATGAACAGCATCTGTGCCACCAGTAAGTACAGATAGTAACATTAGTATAAATCCCCTCACACGGTCCCCGCAGCCGGACAACTTTCTCATGGCTTCTGGAGGGAAATGCTGTAGGAATGCTCAACCGGTTTTCCCCATTAAGCAGCAAGTCTGAGGCCGAGCCTTCTCTTGTCTCTACTCCTCCCGTTACGGGGTCTGAGACGTCGAAGCTTCCCACCATTAGCTCTGACAAATTGAAAACCCTAGTCATTGGCGACTCCATTACCCGCAGTATTAGACTTAAAACGAATCATCCAGCGATCATACACTGTTTACCAGGGGACAGGGCTACCAACGTTAAGGCTAATCTGCTGGCTAAAGCTAAAACTGGCTAGTGTATCGAGTATAGAGATATTGTTATCCACGTCGGCACCAACAATGTTAGGATGAAACAGTCAGAGGTCACGAAGCGCAACTTAGCTTCAACGTGTAAATCAGCTAGAAAGATGTGTCGGCATCGAGTAATTGTCTCTGGCCCCCTCCCAGTTAGGGGGAGTGAGGAGCTCTACAGCAGAGTCTCACGACTCAATCGCTGGTTGAAAACTGTTTTCTGCTGTAGGTAATTGGCAATCTTTCTGGGATCTCACCCACAAAAAGGACCAAGCCTGGCCTGCTGTGGAGTGACGGACTCCATCCTAGCTGGAGGGGTGCTCTCATTTTATCTACAAACATAGACAGGGCTCTAACTCCTCTAGCGCCACAAAGAAATAGGGTGCAGGCCAGGCCAGGGTGCAGGCCAAGACCTCCTCCATTCCTGCCATTATTGAAAGAGATTGTGATACCTCACACCTCAAGGTAGGGCTACTTAATATTAGATCCCTCATTTCAAAGGCAGTTATAGTCAATGAACTAATCACTGATCATAATCTTGATGTGATTTGCCTGACTGAAACATGGCTTAAGCCTGATGATTTTACTGTGTTAAATGAGGCCTCACCTCCTGGTTACACTAGTAACCATATCCCCCGTGCATCCCGCAAAGGCGGAGGTGTTGCTAACATTTACGCTAGCAAATTTCAATTTACAAAAAAAAAATGACGTTTTCGTCTTTTGAGCTTCTAGTCATGAAATCAATGCAGCCTACTCAATCACTTTTTTATAGCTACTGTTTACAGGCCTCCTTGGCCATATACAGCGCTCCTCACTGAGTTCCCTGAATTCCTATCGGACCTTGTAGTCATAGCAGATAATATTATAATTTTTGGTGATTTTAATATTCACATGGAAAAGTCCACAGACCCACTCCAAAAGGCTTTCGGAGCCATCATCGACCCAGTGGGTTTTGTCCAACATGTCTCTGGACCTACTCATTGTCACAGTCATACTCTGGACCTAGTTTTGTCCCATGGAATGAATGTTGTGGATCTTAATGTTTTTCCTCATAATCCTGGACTATCGAACCACCATTTTTTTACGTTTGCAATCGCAACAAATAATCTGCTCAGACCCCAACCAAGGAGCATCAAAAGTCGTGCTATAAATTCTCAGGCAACACAAAGATTCCTTGATGCCCTTCCAGACTCCCTCTGCCTACCCAAGGATGTCAGAGGACAAAAATCAGTTAACCACCTAACTGAGGAACTCAATTTAACCTTGCGCAATACCCTAGATGCAGTTGCACCCCTAAAAACTAAAAACATTTGTCATAAGATACTAGCTCCCTGGTATACAGAAAATACCTGAGCTCTGAAGCAAGCTTCCAGAAAATTGGAACGGAAATGGCGCCACACCAAACTGGAAGTCTTCCGACTAGCTTGGAAAGACAGTACCGTGCAGTATCGAAGAGCCCTCACTGCTGCTCGATCATCCTATTTTTCCAACTTAATTGAGGAAAATAAGAACAATCCGAAATGTATTTTTGATACTGTCGCAAAGCTAACTAAAAAGCAGCAGTCCCCAAGTGAGGATGGCTTTCACTTCAGCAGTAATAAATTCATGAACTTCTTTGAGGAAAAGATCATGATCATTAGAAAGCATATTACGAACTCCTCTTTAAATCAGCGTATTCCTCCAAAGCTCAGTTGTCCTGAGAGCACAACTCTGTCAAGACCTAGGATCAAGAGAGACATTCAAGTGTTTTAATACTATATCTCTTGACACAAAATAATCATGGCCTCTAAACCTTCAAGCTGCATACTGGACCCTATTCCAACTAAACTACTGAAAGAGCTGCTTCCTGTGCTTGGCCCTCCTATGTTGAACATAATAAACAGCTCTCTATCCACCGGATGTGTACCAAACTCACTAAAAGTGGCAGTAATAAAGCCTCTCTTGAAAAAGCCAAACCTTGACCCAGAAAATATAAAAAACTATTGGACTATATTGAATCTTCCATTCCTCTCAAAGATTTTAGAAAAGCTGTTGCGCAGCAACTCACTGCCTTCCTGAAGACAAACAATGTTTACGAAATGCTTCAGTCTGGTTTTAGACCCCATCATAGCACTGAGACTGCACTTGTGAAGGTGGTAAATGACCTTTTAATGGCGTCAGAACAAGGCTCTGCATCTGTCCTCGTGCTCCTAGACCTTAGTGCTGCGTTTGATACCATCGATCACCACATTCTTTTGGAGAGATTGGAAACCCAAATTGGTCTACATGGACAAGTTCTGGCCTGGTTTAGATCTTATCTGTCGGAAAGATATTAGTTTTTCTCTGTGAATGGTTTGTCCTCTGACAAATCAACTGTACATTTTGGTGTTCCTCAAGGTTCTGTTTTAGGACCACTATTGTTTTCACTATATATTTTACATCTTGGGGATGTCATTCGAAAACATAATGTTAACTTACACTGCTATGCGGATGACACAGAGCTGTACATTTCAATGAAACATGGTGAAGGCCCACATTGCACTCGCTAGAAGCCTGTGTTTCAGACATAAGGAAGTGGATGGCTGCAAACTTTCTACTTATAAACTTGAGCAAAACAGAGATTCTTGTTCTAGGTCCCAAGAAGCAAAGATATCTTCTGTTGAATCTGACAATTAATCTTGATGGTTGTACAGTCGTCTCAAATAAAACTGGGAAGGACCTCTGCGTTACTCTGGACCCTGATCTCTCTTTTGAAGAACATATCAAGACTGTTTCAAGGATAGCTTTCTTCCATCTACGTAACATTGCAAAAATCAGAAACTTTCTGTCCAAAAATGATGCAGAAAAATTAATCCATGCTTTTGTCACTTCTAGGTTAGACTACTGCAATGGTCTAAATAAACTTCAGTTAGTGCTAAATACGGCTGCTAGAATCCTGACTAGAACCAAACAATTTGATCATATTACTCCAGTGCTAGCCTCCCTACACTGGCTTCCTTTCAAGGCAAGGGCTGATTTCAAGGTTTTACTGCTAACCTACAAAGCATTACATGGGCTTGCTCCTACCTATCTCTCTGATTTGGTCCTGCCGTACATACCTACACATACGCTACGGTCACAAGACGCAGGCCTCCTAATTGTCCCTAGAATTTCTAAGCAAACAGCTGGAGGCAGGGCTTTCTCCTATAGAGCTCCATTTTTATGGAATGGTCTGCCTACCCATGTGAGAGACGCAAACTCGGTCTCAACCTTTAAGTCCTTACTGAAGACTCATCTCTTCAGTGGGTCATATGATTGAGTGTAGTCAGTTTGTTATATCTGGAGTACTTCTCCTGTCCTATCCGGTGTCCTGTGTGAATTAAAGTATGCTCTCTCTAATTCTCTCTCTTTATTTCTCTCTCTCGGAGGACCTGAGCCCTAGGACCATGCCTCAGGACTACCGGGTATGATGACTCCTTGCTGTCCCCAGTCCACCTGGCTGTGCTGCTGCTCCAGTTTCAACTGGTCTGCCTGTGATTATTTTTATTTGACCATGCTGGTCATTTATGAACATTTGAACATCTTGGCCATGTTCTGTTACAATCTCCACCCGGCACAGCCAGAAGAGGACTGGCCACCCCACATAGCCTGGTTCCTCTCTAGGTTTCTTCCTAGGTTTTGGCCTTTCTAGGGAGTTTTTCCTAGCCACCGTGCTTCTACACCTGCATTGCTTGCTGTTTGGGGTTTTAGGCTGGGTTTCTGTACAGCACTTTGAGATATCAGCTGATGTACGAAGGGCTATATAAATACATTTGATTTGATTTGATTTGAGAAGGACTAAGGTACGAGACCTTAAACAAATAATCTGGAATAACCATTTCTGCAACGAGGTCAATAAATCCAAGTCACAGATTCAAATAGTTTAGAAATATGTATGCCATTTATATATGCATTGCTTAAGATTAATTAATTGATTAATGTACCTGCGAAAACATAGATATTGGAACAAACAATTCTAAAACTCAACATGTAATAGAGCATGCTGGGAAATATGATAATGATGGGCATGTTTTTGGTTGAACTTGTAACACAGGTTATTTTACACCACTGAATGTTAATTTAACTACAGTGTTAATTTAACTCTTGACTCAACACTAGAAATGTGACACTGAAAAATCAACACTAGTTAACGCTGGCCAATTTTCTGTGTGCTATGAAGGTGAAACATCTGCAGGTTTTCATACATTGCAATAACATTTTAAAAATCTGAAGCACCATAGATGTCATGTCAAGAACCCCACACTTAACTCAAATGTTCTTTATCAGGAAAAGCTATCCAAGGAACCTTAAAACCTCTACAGGATCGGTGTACCCCCGCAGGATGGTTGAGCTAAAATGTGCTAACGTGACTAGCATGACGTTGTAAGTAACAAGAAAATTTCCCAGGGCATAGACATATTTGATATGGGCAGAAAACTGACATTCTTGTTAGTCTAACTGCACTGTCCAATTTACAGTAGCTATTACAGTGAAAGAATGCCATGCTATTGTTTGAGGAAAGTGCACAGTTATGTACTTGAAAATGTATCAATAAACCAATTAGGCATATTTGGGCAGACTTGATACAACATGTTAAACAGTAATGCAATGGTTCATTGGATCAGGATAAATCTTTACACATATACTGCTGACATATAGTGGCCAAACTCTAAATTGCATCTAAACTGGAATAATACATTGTGGCCTTGCTCTTGCATTTCAAAGCTGACAAAAAAACCCGTTTTTTTCTTTGTGTTATCTTTAACCAGATATAATGTGTTATATTCTTCTACATTAATTTCACATTTCCACAAACGTCAAAGTGTTTATTTTCAAATGGTATCAAGACTATGCATATCCTTGTTTCAGGTCCTGAGTTACAGGCAGTTAGATTTGGGTAGGTCATTTTAGGCTGAAGAAGAACCATTTAACTACCTTTTTTTCAGTGCACAGAGAGCGCGTCATGTGGGCTCCGTCTGTTCCAATATAAATATTGAAGTGTTGTTGTATTGAAATAAGCTCAATGATCGGACGAACGCGGGCCAATCAGAAGCCCTCAGATCAGTACACCTTCTTTTCAGAAATCATTCATAATACCGATGCGTCAAACGTTTTTACGAGGACCCTGGTATAAATATGGCTGGAGTAGTTAGTCATTTTTTCAAAATGAAAGGATAGAGACTAAGGAACAGAAACGAATCCTGGTTATGTGTCCTTTACCTAACCTTTGATAACTACTTTTATTCCTTGTTCTATATTTAGTCTACCAGACTCTCCGTGTACAATGAGTGGATTATTTCTGAAAAATGTATTGGTGTCAGCAGCGGTATGTTGCTCGGTGCTGGTCACTGCGGTACTGGGGTCTCTGTTGGGGTCCGCGGTGTTAGCTCAAGAGCCGATCCGATGCGCCCCGTGCGCGCCGGAGAAGCTGAGCGAGTGTCCAGTGGTGGCGCACGGCTGTATGGAGGTTCTGAGTGAGCCGGGTTGCGGATGCTGCCTTGTCTGCGCCCTGATGACGGGGGAACTGTGCGGAATCTACACGGCGCCGTGCGGGTATGGACTGAGGTGCACCCCAATACCCGGCGACCTCCAGCCGTTGCACTCCCTTATTCGCAGCCAGGCGGTGTGTATGGCGAACCCCGAGCCCGAAAGGAGCCCAATTCCCCCAAACCCAGGTATTCAAACCCATATTGCAGAATGCTTATACATTGCATATATGTCATATATCTGTAATAGACCTATGATAATAATAGCCAATGTGTTTTATCGTTTTAATAGTTGATTGATAATGATAGGCTAATAATAATTAGATTGCATATTATTCATAATTTACAAATGTATTTGTGCAGAAGTGCAATACTGTGATTTCTGCTTTTCCCCTTCTTGACACTCTCATTCCCTCTTTTCTCTATCTGCCGCAGTGTCAATCGCCTGCTTCACGATCAGATATCCTGTCATCAGAAAGGCCTTCGATCCCCCGTCTGCCGCGGACGCGCAGGAGAGCATGAAAGCCAAAGTTAGCGCAATCAGGAAGAAACTGGCGGAGCAGGTGAGCGGTCATGGAACATTTATTAGCCGTTTTGCAACTATAATTCAACATGCTTAAAACTTTTGTAGTCAAAGCATGTTTGGCTGGTGGGTATTAAGCGTCATACCGCAAGGGGGCGTTCGAGTGCCTTTAAAGTTTGTGTGTGTGTGTGTGCACGCGCGTGCGTGCGTGCGTATGTGTGTTCTTCAGCCTACCTATGACCTATCATGGAAATATTTGACTAAATAGGCTACCAGTGTTTTGCCACAACAGGCCTTGACTGTGTGGGTTGATAGGATAGAACAGCAGCTCTAGATGACTAGTGAGATACTCTATCTAGTATGTCACCCATGTAGCCTGTTCAGAGTCACATTTAGAAGCGAATGAACATAGATAAAACACCTAAAATAAACAAAGTCCCCAAATATACAGAAAGTCCCCATCTCAAGTAAGTGACCCTCCTTCTCTCTCCTCCCAGGCTCCCTGTCAAGTGGAGTTGCAGAGAGCTCTGGAGAAGATCGCTGAGTCACAGCAGAAGCTAGGAGACAATCTGACCAGGTTCTACCTGCCAAACTGTAACAAACACGGGCTCTACAAAGCCAAACAGGTAGAGATATACCTTATCTGTGTGTGTGTGCACTTGGCATTGGTGCGCAATTCATGATTCCTGTCAGTGTGAAATAATCTCACCTGGTTGTGTGTGTGTGTGTGTGTGTGTGTGTGTGTGTGTGTGTGTGTGTGTGTGTGTAGCCAATATTGTGCCAACTACAGCTCAGATTTGTATAGCAGTGTTTACACCTTTGAGCACATTCAGCTATATTCGCGTTGATGTCATTGCCTTGGCGCAGCGTGACTATACACGTGTGTCTCTCTGTGTGTGCTCCTGTACATTCGTGTCTTAGAGTTGTTGTGTGCTTACCTCGTACTGTAGGTTGAGGCTGCACACAGATGAGGGTCATAGCACATCTGAACAGGTGGTTAGGTGGAGGTGTGTTAAATTGTGTAAAAAATACCCAGGGATTCTAATCTCTTTCTCTCGCTCTTGCTCTCTCTCTCTTTCCTTTTCTCTCACCAGTGTGAGTCGTCTCTTGATGGACAGAGAGGCAGGTGTTGGTGTGTGTCCTCCTGGAATGGAAAGAAGATTCCAGGATCCACTGATCTGTCTGGAGATGCAGAATGTTCTGAAGAGATCAACCACTGATGCAGAACACACACACACACACACTAACACACACACACGCACGCACGCACGCACGCACGCACACACACACACACACACACACACACACACACACACACACACACACACAGTAAACCACTGATTTTCTTTAGATACTTGTTATTTATTAATTGTCCATGGCGGTGTTTGATATTCAGGTACACACTATCACTGTGGAACTGATGTCCCCTGACCCTCAGCCCCGGACCCCTGACCCCCAATCCATGAATCCTGACCTCGTCCCTCCCCAACAAAGAGAAAATCAATTTTTTTCGGAAAAGGAGATTTTTATATTTTAATACATTTTAACTCTACAGCCTTACTTATTTCACATTATGTACTGTATGTATTCATTTGTAATTGTATTTTAATATTTATATAATTTAGCCTTATTTTCATTATTATTTTTATCGTTATTATTATGTGTGCATTATTATCAGTGTATAAAGTGTATATATGTATCGACGCCCTGAGTTACTCCATGTTGCTCTGGGCCCGGTTTTCCAAAAGCATTTTAAGGCTAAGTTCATCTTCAAAACATTCATAGGAGCATCGTTACATTTCTGCACTGTTTCTCAAAACTATCATTACTAAAGTTGCACTTGAAAAAACACTCATTATTTACCGACTGCCTCAGACCACTCATAGAACATCGTTGGATGTGTTTTTCACTTTATACACAGAAGAGCTCTGCTAAACATAGAATCAAGATGTTTATCTGTCTCTCTGTGACCGTCGATAACTTCACAACGAAGTTGACTACAAATAGAAAGTTGCCAATGTCTTTGCCATTGTTACAAACAAGCAAGCGATTTAAAGATCCTTCAAATGAAAACCCGAGATGACTGCGTTAAAAGATAAATAGCCTTCCTACAGTATATTCTACATAGGCCTATATTTCAATGATATTGAAATCTATTGCATGTTCATTCAATTGAGTTTTGCTTTGCTATTTGGTACTTTTTGCCTCAATATATCTCATGATAAGTAGCCTAACATGTGATCTGCCAAATCTTGACAGTGCATTATTAAGGGAAAGGGGAATAGTGAGTCAGTTGTACAACTGAATGCCTTCAACTGAAATGTGTCTTCCACATTTAACCCAACCCCTCTGAATCAGAGAGGTGCGGGGGGGGCTGCCTTAATCAACATCCACGGGAACAGTGGGTTAACTGCCTTGCTCAGGGGCAGAACGACAGATTTTTACCATGTCAGCTCGGGGATTCAATCCAGCAACCTTTCGGTTACTTTATAGGGTAAGAATTAGAATGAGCCACTAGGAGCTGATCCGTTGTCAGTATTTTGGAATAATTATAATGACCTTGGTCATTGCAGGAAAGATGCATCCTTAAAACTCTCATAAGCCTAAATTCCATCGCTATCTGGAAACTGGGTCCAGGTCTTTTGGAGTTTGTCTGGTGGTTTACTTTTGAAACGAACCAAACATAAACAAAAGCACTGTGTGACCCAAATTCCTTTTTGAAGGATTTCTAAATATCATGTGACTTTTAATAGTTTTTTATGTTCACTGACATGGTTTTGTTTGTTTTTATTTCTGATATGATTCATACATGATGACACTCGGCTACATCAGTGAATGCAGAAAATGACTAATTTGGACATTCTTACCTTTCAAGAAACTTAGTGTGGGTTTTGCAGAATTGCATGATGGGTAATGCTCCTGCATTGTCCCTTGTTCTGACGGGTGTCTACCTTGACCTACCTCTCTTTACTGACTGCCATCACTGTTCTTTATATAACATGAACGCATTATGAGAGAGCGAGAGAGCAATTATTCCAAAGTGACTGACTGCTCACTCATGTATATACACTTTTGTAATTGAGATGTGTAAAAAAAAAATGTATTTAATTAAAATGTTTAACCTCAAATATGTTATTTTGGTCATTGTGTTGCCAAACAAGACTACAATGAAAATAAGCCTTCTGGCTTTGTGTTTTTATCCTCAATCATTAATGTATGTAATGTTGTCTTTGGCTGGAGCAGCCTACTATTTCTAATGATCAAAGACATTCAATCAATAATCAATCAGTCTTTATGCTCCCTTACCAGAAGCCCTGTTTATACCTGCCGTTAACATGCGTCCTTTGTCCTGATTTTGTCCTGATCTTGACATGATCTTGTCTGTTTACACTTCTAAGATCTGATCACAATCAGATCACAATGCATCTTTTAATCATCTACTGACAAAAATGAGGACACAATCAGTGTGGACAAGATCCGTAAAAAAGGCTGCATGCTTGAACCAGGTATAAATAGGGCCAAAGAGTCATAGCTCAGCCCTGCCCGTCCGCGCTCTCTCTCTCTCCTCTCTCTCGGCCTTTTGACCCGCTCTCTGTTTGTCTTGGTTGAATGCAGGTTGAATGGTTGAATGCATTTTGTCTTGGTTGAATGCATTTCCCTCAACGTCCCCAACGTGCCCACTGCCAGCCTGCCTGGCACCACCACATTCATTTAAGTTTTTTACAAATTGACCTATCGCTTTGTCTATCGTTGTTGCCACATTCCAGGGCTGAAGGAGAGAGAGAGAGAGAGAGAGAGAGAGAGAGAGAGAGAGAGAGAGAGAGAGAGAGAGAGAGAGAGAGAGAGAGAGAGAGAGAGAGAGAGAGAGAGAGAGAGAGAGAGACGAGAGAGAGAGGGCGAGAGACAGGGATTTGATGAGAAAAACAGAACCTCTGAACCTTTTCATCAACTATCAAAAAAAATTCCTCTGGTCATCTTTTTGGTTGCCAACTGTTTCCCCATCTGCTTGAACATGTGATGTACACACTTTATTTAATGTAGGCCTACATACTATAACTCTGAATTAGACCGTATTGAGTGCTGAATGTACTACTCAGCTCTCTGAGGTAATATAGCCTGACTCGTAAAAACGCCCTCAAGCCATTCAACAGTAAATACAAATTGTGTTAATTTTTTATTTAAAAAATACATTCAATATACATTATATTTGAACAAAATAATTTTCCATTCTCAAATGAAAGAATAGCTGTGTGATTTTCTAGTTTAGTAACATGAGAAGCTTTTATTCTTTAAAGAATCAAAACTCTTTAAATGATACAATTTGAATAAATAAATACATTTTTAAAAAAAAGTACAATTACCCGTGAACAACAGAGATTCTTATGTGACCAGTGGACCCAGACTGAGACAGAATGGCATGGCGTGCACGTTGGCGTGCACAGAGAGAAGTAGTGGAGTTGTGACCGACTGACTGACAGAGTTCCACTGGATGACAGACCCATAGGAAAACACAACAGGATTGGGTTTAGTTAGCCACATTGTCAATTCAGGAAGTTAACATTTTGAAATGAACATTTTGCTCATTAAGAACTTTAGAATACTGTATTGAGTGCATTGAAACAATAATGACCCCAACTCTGTTATACACCTATTAGACAGACCTGAGTGCCTGAGTGACTGACTGATAGTTACCGTGGGCAACAGACCCAGAGATATATGGAGTTTACAAAATAATGATACTGCTGAGAAACAGAAGAGATAGTGTTAATTAAAATATAAACATTAATTAGTAATTATACACTGAATCAACTTCCACCTTGTGGTAGGGGAGAGTGGGGTAAGTTGAGCCATTTTTTTTTTTCATTCACTTGAATGTAATCACACATTAAGGTAAATATATAGTATTATTTCTTACAAAGCTATCTACATATATTTCAGGATGAAATTCATTTGACTTGGTAAAAATCTGTTTTTTTGGACGTAACTTGCTCACCACTTTTTCCATGTGGTTTCTTCCTTCACAGACTCCATGATCACCTCTTCCTAAATATTTGTTCAAATTATTAATTTTGTGTATATTTTCCTAGAAACTAGGGTGGTTCAACTTACCCTTTGGCTAGTCTTACCCCAATCTCCCCTACTATTCGAAAGTCACTGAATCCTTTATAAGAAAATAAAACGTAGTTTGGATCAGCATTTAATTATTTATTAGATAAATTACTTCTTTATTTACTTTATTTTATGTACAGTACATACAGTGCCTTCGGAAAGGATTCAGATCCTTTGACTGCTTTCACATTTTGTTAAGTTACAGCCTTATTCTAAAATTGATTAAATGCAACCATTTTTTCAGCAATCTACAGACAATACCCCATAATGTCAAAGCGAAAAAAGGTTTTTAGAATTTTAGCTAATTTATTTTTAATACATGTACATAAGTATTCAGACACTTTGCTATGAGACTCGAAATTGAGCTCAGATGCATCCTGTTTCCATTGATCGTCCTTGAGATGTTTCTACAACTTGATTGGAGTCCACCTGTGGTAATTTACATTGATTGGACATGATTTGGAAAGGCACAAACCTATCTATGTAAGGTCCCACGGTCCCAGCAAAACCCAAGCCATGAGGTCGAAGGAATTGTCCGTAGAGCTCCGAGACAGGATTGTGTCGAGGCACAGATCTGGGGAAGGGTACCAAGAAATTTCTGCAGCATTGAAGGTCCCCAAGAACACAGTGGCCTCCATCATTCTTAAATGGAAGAAATGTGGAACCGCCAAGACTCTTCCTAAAGCTGTCTGCCCGGCCAAACTGAGCAATCGAGGGATAAGGGTGGTGACCAAGAACCTGATGGTCACTCTGACAGAGGTCTAGAGTTCCTCTGTGGAGATGGGTTAACCTTCCAGAAGGACAACCAGCTCTGCAGCACTCCACCAATCAGGCCTTTATGGTAGAGTGGCCAGACGGATGCCACTCCTCAGTAAAAGGCACGTGACAGCCTGCTTGGAGTTTGCCAAAAGGCACCTAAAGATTCTCAGACCATGAAGAACAACAATATTCTCTGGTCTGATGAATCCAAGATTCAACTCTTTGGCCAGAATGGCAAGCATCACATCTGGAGGAAACCTGGCACCATCCCTACGGTGAAGCACTGTGGTAGCAGCATTATGCTGTGGGGGTGATTTTCTGCGGCAACGACTGGGAGACTAGTCAAGATTGAGACAAAGATGAACGGAGCAAAGTACAGAGAGACCCTTGATGAAAACCTGCTCCAGAGCCCTCAGAACCTCAGACTAGGGTTAAGGTTCACCTTCCAACAGGACAACAACCCTAAGCACACAGCCAAGACAACGCAGGAGTGGCTTCGGGACAAGTCTCTGAATGTCCTTGAGTGGCCCAGCCTGAGCCCGAACTTGAACCCAATCGAACATCTCTGGAGACCTGAAAATAGCTTTGCAGCAACGCTCCCCAGCCAACCTGACAGAGCTTGAAAATGGAGACTGCAGAAAATGGGTGAAACTCACCAAATACAGGCGTGCCAAGCTTGTAGCGTCATACCCAAGAAGTCTCAATGCTGTAATTGCTGCCAAAGGTGCTTCAACAAAGTACTGAGTAAAGGGTCTGACTACTTATGTAAATGTGATATCTGTTTTTTTTGCAAAATGTTCTAAAAACCTGTTTTTGCTTCGTCATTATGGGGTATTGTGTGTAGATTGATGAGGGAAAAAAGTATTTAATCAATCTTAGAATAACCTAACAAAATGTGGAAAAAGTTAAGGGGTTTGAATACTTTCTGAAGGCACTGTACGTCTATTCAGACACATAGCTTCCTCACCGTTAAATGAAGTGCTCTGACAAAATGTCATATAGTACCAGCGGGTAGGTTGGTTTGAAGTTGTTGTTGTTGTTTTTTTAAAGTTACTTTGTAGCTGATTCAGTGCAACCAAGCTACTGGGCTAGCATTCCTTCTTATGCACTCTCCACTGTTAAAGTCTGCACCTGAAATGCCATCCAAATATGGTGCCATTTTGGACACAGGATATGTGAAAGCGCAATAGAGGAAGCAGGAAGCATCTCTATGAGAACCACGCCCCTTTCCTCAGACCCCCCTGTCTGCTTCTTGAGTGCGTATTTGGTGCTGTGTCCATCTTGTGGAGTTGTTGGCATAAGATCATACAAGCATCTCCAAGAACAATATAAATTAAAAGAAAACACCCTTTGAATTGAATGTAAATTCTGAGGAGTGCCGTTTGTTTATTAGGCTGAGTAAGATCACTGTCTGAAGTCCTGGTGTAGCATATATATATATATATTTTGTTGTTGTTGATTGTAGTTCTTGTTGTTTTGTTCTACAGTGCTATAAACCTTGTCAAATGTTGCCTCTATGGAAAAGGTACTGCATTATTGCTATGCTATGGGAGGCAGGTAGTCTAGCGGTTAGAGCTTTGTGGTAGTTTGAAAGGCTGGTAGCTTGAATCCCCAAGCTGACAAGGTGAAAATTCTGTTGATGTAAACAAGGCACTTAACTAATTGATCCGGGGTTGCCATTGATAATGGAAGACCTGGCATTGACCTCACACTCCGAGGGTGTCTCAGGTGGAGTAGGGATATGCAAAAAAACACATTTCTAATTTCACGTGTATAATACACACTTGTATAATAAACAGGACAAACATAAGCACCCACCTAATTATTTATAATTGGTCCAAATTGGTTGGTTGGATGCAGCTGAAGTGCTTTAAGTGATTGTGCTTGGGCTCGAAGAATGGGGACCTATTGAAGAGAGAGCAATCCAGTCTCACCGAGCATGCCCAGTCTAAAGGACCCTACAACCAGCCATACTCACCATAAACAGGAAGAGGACTGCAGATAGAGGGACCAAGTTGTTATGACAACAATGCTGGCCCTATTTCCTGACTGGAGGAGTGACGGTTTGGCAGCTAAGCTAGGCTCGGCTAACCCACCAGCTAACTAACCAGACCAGACTCCAGGGCTGAATGGTGGTAAAACTATGTGAGCACCTATGAGGACTGCAGAAGGCAAAGGAAGGACTATGGGAAAGGGGGGGATATGGGTTAGGGATGGGGGAGAGAGGGCGGAGAGGGTGAGGGGGGCAGTGTGGGGTTTTAAGGCACTGTTATTGGGCACTGTCTCCATTCGTTCCCCCCTAAACCTGTAAATGTGATGCAGCACATTGGGTTGGACAGCTGGGTGCTTTGGAGACAGTGGGGAAGGCCAGTGTTGTCCAAGATGGCATGAAAGAGATCAGAGGCTGGCCAAACCATAAGCCTTCACTTCATAATGATGGACCCTGAGAAAGAGGAGGAGTTTCAGCATGACAGGATGGAAGGGAGCTGGATTTGGGTTTGGGTGTTCTAACATCTCTAAACTGATCTTAGTGAAAGACAGCATTTACACACGCATACACACACAAACACACATACACACATTGAGTTGGGTCACAGTCACTCACACTTTAAATACAGTGGAAAAGTCCCTCCATCTCTCTCTAAAAGAATAGTGGAGATGATTAGTTTCTCTCTCTTGTTTTCATACAAGGTGAAGAGGTTCCCATAGCACAGAGCAGATAGCTATAGACGATGGACAGAAGGCTTGGCCTATAGGCTGTGCTCCACCAGTCTTCTCACTCCCTCCCCCCTCTGCCCCCCCCCCCCCCCCCCTCCCTATCCGGCAGTCATGTGACCTGAGGTCAACGCTCTTTTGACTGTGCTTTTGTGAAGGGCCGGAGTGAAAACAAGTCTCTCTCCTATTCCTCTCTCCTCCTTGCTTCGTTCTTTCTCTCCATCCATCCACTCTCTCTCTGCTTCTCATTTGTTCTCCAGGTTGTTGCACTGGGATTCTCCTCTCTCCTTTCCATCGTAGCTGGGGAGAGGCTGACCGTACTTATCCACACACCAGCAGTAACCTCGCTTCCTCCCTTTGGATGGACGGCACTGCAGAGAGAGAGATAGAAATAGAGTGAGAAATAAAGAAAGATAGAGTTACATTTAATTCAATATAACAACCAACATTCTATCATATAAAACGACCTTTCAACTTTGACAGACTAGAAAGGGAGTTTTTTTCTGTCAGATGTGTGCAGCCTTCAGCAAGCTGTATCTCATAGGCAGGTAACACCCGTATGGGAAGGACTAACACACTAACACCATTCAACTAGCCCTGGCAGCCTAGAAACACTCCAAGGGTGAAAGAGGAGAGAGGTATAGAGAGAGAGAGAGAGAGAGAGAGAGAGAGTAACCTCCTGCCAAATGTATGACCATATTAGAGACACATATTTCCCTCAGATTACACAAATCCACAAAGAATTGGAAAACAAACCCAACGTTGATAAACTCCCATATCTACTGGGTGAAATACCCCAGTGTGCCATCACAGCGGCAATATTTGTGACCTGTTGCCACACGAAAAGGGCAACCAGTGAAGAACAAACACCATTGTAACACAACCCATATTTATGTTTATTTATTTTCCCTTTTGTACCTCAACCATTTGCACATCGCTACAACACTGTATATAATATGACATTACAAATGTCTTTATTCTTTTGGAACTTCTGTGAGTGTAATGTTTACTGTTCATTTTTATAGTTTATTTCACTTTTGTTTATTATCTATTTCACTTGCTTTGGCAATGTTAACATGTGTTTCCCATGCCAATAAATCCCTTGAATTGAGAGAGAGAGAGAACCTTTAGAGAGAGGGGGAGACCGGCAGACAGGGTAAAGGGTAGAAAGACACAGGGGATAGGGGGAGAGAGGGACGAAGTAAAGGGGGTGAGGACAGAGAGAGGGTAAGAGGACAGAGAGGGGAAAAAGGACAGAGAGGGGTTGAAGTAAGAGGACAGAAAGGGGAAGGATGACAAAGAGAGGAAAGGACATCGATTTGAAACAGATTAGCGTTTTCACGGAAAGCACATCAATTGTTGATCCAACACAAGGTGTCAGAAAAAAAGGATGCGCCCCCCCTCAACGTAAAACATATTTTCACATGACCCTCATGGTAATGACTGGAGCGGAATCAGTAGAATGGTATCAAATACATCAAACACGCCGTTTCCATTCCATTTGCTCCGTTCCTGCCATTATTATGAGCCGTTCTCCCCTCAGCAGCCGCCACTGACTACATGACCATGTGGACACCTGTTCGTGGAACATCTCATTACAAAATCCTGGGCATTAATATGGAGTTAATCAACACTTTGCTGCTATAACAGCCTCTGCTCTTCTGGGAAGCCTTTCCACTCGATGTTGGAACATTGCTGCGGGGACTTGCTTCCATTCAGCCACAAGAGCATTATTGTGGTTGGTCACTGATGTTGGGGGATTAGGCCCCCAACATCCCAAAGGTGTTGTTCGATGGGGTTGAGGTCAGGGCTCTGCGCAGGCCAATCAAGTTCTTCCACACCGATCTTGACAAACCATTTCTTTAATGACCTCGCTTTGTGCACGGGGGAATTGTCATGCTGAAACAGGAAAGGACCTTCCCCAAACTGTTGCCACAAGGTTGGAAGCACAGAATAGTCTACAAAGTCATTGTATGCTGTAGCATTAAGATTTCCCTTCACTGGAACTAAGGGGCCTAGGGTAAACCATGAAAAACAGCCCCAGACTATTATTCCTCCTCCACCAAATTTTGCAGTTGGCACTATGCATTCAGGCACCATGCATTTGGCCAGGTAACATTCCCCCAAACCCAGATTCGTCCGTCGGACTCCCAGATGGTAAAGCAGTGATTCATCACTCTAGAGAATGCGTTTCCACCGCTCCAGAGTTAAATGGCAACAAGCTTTACACCACTCCAGCTGATGCTTGGCATTGAGCATGGTGATCTTAAGCTTCTGTGTGGCTGCTCGGCCATTGAAACCCATTTCATGAAGCTCCCGACTAACAGTTATTGTGTGGATGTTGCTTTCAGAGGCCGTTTGGACCTTGGTAGTGAGTGTTGCAACCGAGGACAGACAATCTTTACCCGCTACGCGCTTCAGCATTCGGCGGTCCTGTTCTATGAGCTTGTGTGGCCTACCACTTCGCGGCTGAGCAGACCTGCTTATGAGCAGACCTACATAATTGTCAAATGGCAGCCATGGATCGATCATCATGTCACCAGACTAAGACCCTTGATATTTATTGAAAAGAGCATCAACCTCATGTGATGTTCATCATAACTTAATCTGTAGCCTAATAAACTGCAAGCTTTCCCATGATGTGGTGTGATACATTTTATCAGACATGTAGGCTACTTGACTCGCATGAAAAGGCTGGATGGAAACCTGGTACATTTTTTGAGGATGCTGGAATTATATTTTGGACGAACGTGTGCATGCCTACAGGAGACTTTTGAAGTAGCCTGATCAAAATAAAATATGTTTATGCCACACATAAAAGGTAATTTAAAAAAAAGTTTTAAAAAATGTAAAAGCTAAATATTTAGGCTATATTGTAGCGGTAGGTTCTAGGTGCATGAGGAACAGCTGCTCGGATTGTTCCGGATGACTGTGTGATAACGATATCGGTAGCCGATGTGAGCAAGATCTTTAAACAGGTCAACATTCCCAAAGCAGCGGCGCCAGACGGATTACCAAGATGTCTACTCAAAGCATACGCGGACCGACTGGCAAGTGTCTTCACTGACATTCTCAACCTCTCCCTGACCGAGTCTGTAATACCTACATGTTTCAAGCAGACCACCATAGTCCCTGTGCCCAAGGAAGCAAAGGTAACCTGCATAAATGATTACCGCCTGTAGCACTCACGTCAGTAGCCATGAAGTGGTTTGAAACGCTGGTCATGGCTCACATCAACAGCATCATCCCGGATACCCTAGATCCACTCCAACAGATGACATAATCTCAATCGCTCTCCACACTGCCCTTTCCCACCTGGACAAAAGGAACACCTATGGGAGAATGCTGTTCATTGACTACAGCTCAGAGTTCAACACCATAGCGCCTACAAAGCTCATCACTAAGCTAAGGACCCTGGGACTAAACACCTCCCTCTGCAACTGGATCCTGGACTTCCAGATGGGTCAACCCCAGGTGGTAAGGGTAAGCAACAACACATCTGCCACGCTGATCCTCAACACTGTACTCCCTGTTCACCCATGACTGCGTGGCCAAGCGCGACTCCAACACGATCATTAAGTTGGCTGACAACACAACATTGGTAGGCCTGATCACCGACAACAACGAGACAGCCTATAAAGAGCAGGTCAGAGACCTGGCCATGTGGTGCCAGGACAACAACCTCTCCCTCAATGTGATCAAGACGAAGGAGATGATTGTGGACTACAGGAAAAAGAGGACAGAGCACGCCCCCATTTTCATCGACGGGGTTGCAGTTGGGCAGGTTGAGAGTTTCAAGTTCTTTGGTGTCCACATCACCAACAAAACTAACATGGTCCAAGCACACCAAGACAGTTGTGAAGAGGGCACGACAAAGTTTACTCCCCCTCAGAAGACTGAAAATATTTGGCATGGGTCCTCAGATTCTCAAAAGGTTATACAGCTGCACCATCGAGAGCTGGTTGCATCACTGTCTGGTACGGCAACTGCTCAGCCTCCGACCACAAGGCACTACAGAGTGTAGAGCGAATGGCCCAGTACATCACTGGGGTCAAGCTTCCTGCCATCCAGTACCTCTATACCAGGCGGTGTCAGAGGAAGGCCCAAAAATTGTCAAAGACTCCAGCCACCCTAGTCATAGACTGTTCTCTCTGTTACCGCACGGAAAGCAGTAACGGAACGCCAAGTCTAGGTCCAAGAGGCATCTAAACAGCTTCTACCTCCAAGCCATAAGACTCCTGAACATCTAATCAAATGGCTACCTAGGGGTTAGGGTTATTTACACCGCTGCTACTCTCTGTTGTTATCATCTATGTATAGTCACTTAACTATACCTACATGTATATATTACCTCAACTGACCGGTGCCTCCACACATTGACTCTGTACCGATACCCCCCTGTATATAGTCTCGCTATTGTTATTTTACTGCTGCTCTTTAATTACTTGTGACTTTTATTTCTTATTCTTATCCATATATTTTTTAACTGCATTGTTGGTTAGGGGCTCGCAATTTCACTGTAAGGTCTACATCTGTTGTATTCAGCGCATGCGACTAATAAAAATCTGATTTGATTTGATTATCGCATATTGAGCAACAGCTGTCCTGGTTTAGGGACACCAATCCCGTAGAAGTTAACTCTGTCTTGAACTGCATTGTTTGTTAAGGGCTTGTAAGTAAGCATTTCACGGTAAGGTCGCATTCGGCCCAAGTGACAAATACGGTTGATTTGATTTGATCTGAGAGCGTGTGTTAAGCTTTCCTGAATAACTGGGCCGGCTGGGAGGATATGTGGCCACATTATTGTAGGACGACTTGGGAGAATGATGATTTGCAACATTCAGTATCAGAAGTTAAAATACCGCCAGACTGGCCCGCTATTGCGCCCATCTAGACCGTACGAACTGTAGAGAGTCGACCCACGGCTGATCCAAATCGACTGAAACATTGAAATCAAAAAGCTTTTGCGTCGTTATTCATATGACACTTTCACTGCAGCCTAGAATGTTGTGCTCACATGAAAACAATAATGCAATCATGTGTTGCATTTTGCTGTTGCAGGCTACTATAGTCCAGGTAGGAGAATTGTATAGTGCCTTAAACAAGATCAATAGGGGAGCTTTTTGAACTGTGTGTTTAATGTCTTCTCTGTACATTAATGCGCAAATACGCACCTGGCGTGTCCGCAGCCTATCAGCTATTCCTATTTGTTCCTGTTGATTCATGTTAAAAAAATGTACGCAGCTTTGAATATTGGTATGTGTGGTATGACTGCTAGTTAGTCTACTGCAGATCTGGACCAACAATCCACCTACCACTATTGTCACTATGAGGGCAGGATAGACCACTGGCAGACTGTACTGACCTGTGGTATAGTAAAAGTTAGCACATTGAAAAGCGTAGTACATAAGGGAAGTACCAAACCACATTGATATAGGAGAGGAGCATGCAAGCTGATGAGGACATTTGGCTAGGATGGAAGAAATTAACCAGGGAAAAAATGCACAACCCTCCCCTGTGCCCAATGAAAAAAACACACAACCCTCCCCAAAGCAAAACAAAAAAGTTTGACAACCCTCCCTATTTTTGACCAACTCTCTCCCCCAGTAAATTGCGATCTGTCCCTAATGTAATAATAACACCTTTTCTCCACAGCCACCTGCCAGACTGTGTGTGTCCTATTGCTCCACTCCTTTCTTCCCCTGTTTGCTGACCTCAATTTATCTCTCTCCTCTCCACCCACCCTTATTTTCTCTCTCTCTCTCTTGCCTTTCTCAACTTGGATGTTATTCAGAATCGTGTGCAAGCCAGGCTTCAGCAGAACTCAAACATCACGTTCACGAACAAGAATGTGTGTGTACATGTGCGTGCGTGTGTGTCTCTATTTTTCTCTGAAAGGATCTGTGTATCAGGCTTGCAGGGTGCTACAGTAAGGGTTTTATTCAATCTGTAAAGCTGAAGAGTGGCAGATTCTGCGATACAAATGTAAAAGTAATTTTCGATTTAGCGGACATATAGAGCGAGGAGAGGATACGGCGTGAGCGACTGAGAGTGAAATAGTGTGATGGTAAACATGGAGTTGCTATAATATTTGTGAGGGTCAGTTGGAGGGCCGTGGGGAAAGGAGCACTGCTATTTTGGGCATCTGGCACAAGCTCAAAATCATCTGGAGCTGATTATGGCCCCCCCACACAAACACAAACACACCCACACACACACACAGGTACTTAGCCAGCCAGCCAGCCATTCAGCAAACCAGCCAGCCAGCCACCCAGTCAGTCAGTCAACTACCAGCCACCCACTATCCAATCATCCAGCCACCCACCCATTCGTCAAGCCCTCCAGTAAGCAAGCCAGCCAGTCAAACAGCGAGTCAGACACCAGCCAGCCAGCCAGCCAGCTGAGCACTAGGATCAAAGACTGGAAAACAAATTAAAATACCTGCACCAACTACAGGACTCTGTCTGCTTCTGAAATTGCACCCTATGCCCTGTATTGTGCATTACTTTAGACCAAGGCACTATAAAGGGAATAGGGTAACCCCATACTCTCAGTACTGTCATCTCGGCCCACAGAATGTCCTTCCTTCCCATCATTCCTTTCCCTCTTTTTCTCTTTCACCACAGCTCTTCCTCCCCTTCTTCCCTGCCTTGCTCCTCTCCTCTCCTCTGGGGCAGGTCCTATTTCTTCTATGACCAGCGGACGAGACAGGGGAAGAGAGCTTAACATTGTGTTCCTGAGATGGTTAATGATGATGGAGTCCTGGGAATGTGTGTGTGCGTGCGTGCGTGCGTGTGCATGCTTATGTGTGTGTAGTTGTGTATGTGTGTGAGTGCGTTTCTGTGTGTGCATGCATGCATGTATGTGTAGGGGGAGGATTGTGTCACCCCCCTCCCCCCAAAAATATACTATAGTATACTATGATATAAATACTATAGTATTCACTGTAGTGTTTTTGTGGACTTTACTGTCTAGTCCAAAATACTACAATGAATACTGTAGTATACTTCAGTATACTGTTTATACTTTAGTATTTACAGTTAAATATAGTATAAATAATGTAGTGTTTTGGTAGATTGTAGTATACTGTAGTATTTACTGTAGTGTTTTGCAGACATTACTGTAGTATTTACCATAGTGTTTTTGTTTTATTATCTTTGACATAGAAGTGGAGGCTTTCTCCTTCAGTATAAATACTAAAAGAGTAAAATTTCGATAAACGATAAGTAGGTAGGATAGTACAAGCACTTCCGCTCTTTTTCATAACCTGTAGGGAATACAATATATGGTATATACTGTACATGGCATGTAGATTTCTCAGGTATGGGTGGCTCAAATTTCAATATGGGGAGGGGAATGGGTAGGGTACATGTAAATAATATACTGCAGTATTTACTATAGTAAAAGTGAGTGTAGTGTTTTTGCGGACTGTAGTGTTTTGCTGATATTGCTGTTGTATTTACTACAGTGTTTTTTTGTGTGGAAAATACTGTAGTATTTACTGTAGTATTTTACAGTATAGTAAAACATTATATAGCAAGTACTATACATGCTTAAGGGATAATACAGTGTGTAGTATAGTATTCTACAGTATACAACACTTTACCATAGAATTCTATGGTAAGTACTGTAGTATTCGTTCATGTGGCTCAGTATGTGGGAAAGAGAAAGAAGGAAAGAGAACGAGAGTAAGCGAGTGTGCACGTGTGCATTCCCTACTTGCTTGGCTACCTGTGAGTTTCCATTCAGTCTCTGTTTCATCTGTGAACTATTAGCAGAGTCATCTCCACTAGCTAGCATGTAGACTTTCTCTCTTTCTTAGTATCTTCTACCTAAACCTCCCTAGCCCAGCTTGATCCCAAATGGTACCCTATTCCCTATTAAGTGAACTACTTTTGACCAGGGCCAATAGGGATCTGATCAAAAGTAGTGTACTATATAGGGAATATGTTTCCATTAGGGACAAACTCCCTATATGAAACAGACTGAGGGAAGAGGAGGAACTTTAACAATGAAAAGGCCAAAAAAGGAATCACTTTATTTTCCCTTGGAGGAAAGATGCTGGCATGTTTCAGTTCTTCAGCCTAAAGACTAAACTTATTTATTGGCACTGCCTGTGAAAGAGCCTGCCTGTCTCCCTCCTTTCCCCATAATGAGTCTGACCCTGAGTGGGGATTCATAGACACTAAACCCTAGCACCTAAGCCCTAAATGCTAAACTCTACTCCCCTGAGCCCTAGCCACTGAGACCTAGCCCCTGAGCCCTAACGGTGTACACATGGCCGATGCTAACAGAGCACACTTCATCCACCCCACACATTCATAATGCTGCATTTATAGATGTGTGTGTGCATGCGTGTGTGCGCGGTCATAATGCTTCCTTTATGGGCGTGTGAGTGTGTTCTGTGCGTATATGAGTGTGTGCACTTATAATGCCCTTTTTTGGGCTAATAGCAGCGCCACCGAGCGTCACGGACATTAAAAAGAGCCTGGCTGACCACAGGGTAAACACAGGCTCGTAAAACATGTGTGTGTGTATGTGTGGGTGTGTGTGTATATATATATATATACAGATATATATATATATATAGATATAGATATAGATATATGTATATATATATATATAGATATATGTATATGCGTGTGTGTGTGTGTGTGCATGTGTGTGTGCATGTATGTGTGTGTGAGTAACTCCCTGGCCCGCAAATGGCTGCAGGATATTGCTTTTCTAAATAAAGCTGGGCTAATGAGAGCCTCAGTGCAGCTACTCTGAAATGAGCACAGAGCACAGGCATACATTCACAAGTAAAGGACTCACTTGCCACAACCAAATCTGCCTATTTCTCCAACACCATAAGGAATGAACAAGGAAACCCAAGAGTGCTCTTCTAAACACCTCTCTCACAATCACCACCGACCTCTGTGACAGTTTTCTAGCCTTATTGGGGGACCAAAAAAAGCTGATACCGATTAATCAGACGATAAAAAATAAAAAATAAAGTATTTGTAATAATGACAATTACAACAATACTGAATGAACACTTATTTTAACTTAATATAATACATCAATAAAATTAATTTAGCCTCAAATAAAATTAAACATGTTCAATTTGGTTTAAATAATGCAAAAACAAAGTGTTGGAGAAGAAAGTAAAAGTGCAATATGTGCCATGTAAAGAACGTTTAAGTTCCTTGCTCAGAACATGAGAACATATGAAAGCTGGTGGTTCCTTTTATGAGTCTTCAATATTCTCAGGTAAGAAGTTTTAGGTTGTAGTTCTTATAGGAATTATAAAAGGTATTTGTATTTCATATACCTTTGACTATTGGATGTTCTTATAGGCACTTTAGTATTGTCAGTGTAACAGTATAGCTTCCGTCCCTCTCCTCACCCCTACCTGGGCTCGAACCAGGAACACATCGACAACAGCCACCCTCAAAGCAGCGTTACCCATCGCTCCTCAAAAGCCACGGCCCTTGCAGAGCAAGGGGAACAACCACTCCAAGTCTCAGAGCGAGTGACGTTTGAACGCTATTAGCGTGCACCCCGCTAACTAGCTAGCCATTTCACATCGGTTACACCAGCCTAATCTCGGGAGTTGATAGGCTTGAAGTCATAAACAGCTCAATACTTGAAGCACAGCGACGAGCTGCTAGCAAAACGCACGAAAGTGCTGTTTGAATGAATGCTTACGAGCTTGCTGGTGCCTACCATCGCTCAGTCAGACTGCTCTATCAAATCATAGACTTAATTACAACATAATAACACACAGAAATACGAGCCTTGGATCATTAATATGGTCGAATCCGGAAACTATCATCTCGAAAACAAAACGTTTATTCTTTCAGTGAAATACGGAGCCATTCCGTATTTTATCTAACGGGTGGCATCCATAAGACTAAATATTCCTGTTACATTGCACAACCTTCAATGTTATGTCATAATTACATAAAATTCTGGCAAATTAGGCGGCCCAAACTGTTGCATATACACTGACTCTGCGTGCAATGAACACAAGAGAAGTGACACAATTTCACCTGGTTAATATTGCCTGCTAACCTGGACTTCTTTTAGCAAAATATGCAGGTTTACAAATATATACTTCTGTGTATTGATTTTAAGAAAGGCATTGATGTTTATGGTTAGGTACAGTCGTGCAACGATTGTGTTTTTTTCGCAAATGCGCTTTTGTTAAATCATCCCCCGTTTGGCAAAGTTGGCTGTCTTTGTTAGGAAGAAATAGTCTTCACAGAGTTCGCAATGAGCCAGGTTAGCAGGCAATATTAACTAAATATGCAGTTTTAAAAATATATACTTGTGTATTGATTTTAAGAAAAGCATTGATGTTTATGGTTAGGTACACATTGGAGCAAGACAGTCCTTTTTCGTGAATACGCACCGCATCGATTATATGCAACGCAAGACACGCTAGATAAACTAGTGATATCATCAACCATGTGTAGTTAACTAGTGATTATGATTGATTGATTTTTTATGAGATACGTTTAATGCTAGCTAGCAACTTACCTTGGCTTCTTACTGCATTCGCGTAACAGGCAGTCTCCTCGTGGAGTGCAATGTAATCAGGTGGTTAGAGCGTTGGACTAGTTAACTGTAAGGTTGCAAGATTGAATCCCCGAGCTGACAAGGGAAAATTCTGTCATTCTGCCCCTAAACAAGGCAGTTAACCCACCGTTCCAAGTTATGAAAACTTGGAATCGGCCCTAATTAATCGGCCATTCCGATTAATCGGTCAACCTATACTATCTACCAACAGCTGCAACAGTCTGCCCCTTCATCTGCTCCCCCCGACAGGACTACCTGACTCACCTCCTGTGAAAAGACTTAATGCATTCTCCCTTGTCAATGAAACCACCATTACTCTTTTCTAAATCCAAAACCACAACCTGCTCCCTTGACCCCATGCCCTCTGCCTTAGATAAGGAATGCCGCCCTGTTCTCTGCCCCCTGGTGGTCAAGATTGTGAATGCATCCCTCACATCTGGCATTGTTCCTACTCTGAAAACAAAGGCTATAACTCCCATTCTGAAAAAACAGGGCCTGGACCCTGAGATCCTCACCAACTACCGGCATAACTCAAACCTCCCCTTTCTCGCCAAAGTGCTTTGAGAGAGTGGTAGCATCACAAATCCAACAACACATGGCCTCTCATAAACGCACACTCTTAAAGGGAGTGCTCCTAAACTCTGTTTGTTACCTGTATAAAAGACACCTGTCCACAGAAGCAATCAATCAATCAGATTCCAAACTCTCCACCATGGCCAAGACCAAAGAGCTCTCCAAGGATGTCAGGGACAAGATTGTAGACCGACACAAGGCTGGAATGGGCTACAAGACCATTGCCAAGCAGCTTGGTGAGAAGGTGACAACAGTTGGTGCGATTATTCGCAAATGGAACAAACAAAAGAACTGTCAATCTCCTTCGGCCTGAGGCTCCATGCAAGATCTCACCTCGTGGAGTTGCAATGATCATGAGAACGGTGAGCAATCAGACCAGAACTACACGGGAGGATCTTGTCAATGATCTCAAGGAAGCTGGGACCATAGTCACCAAGAAAACAATTGGTAACACACTACGCCGTGAAGGACTGAAATCCTGCAGCGCCCGCAAGGTCCCCTTGCTCAAGAAAGCACATATACATGCCCGTCTGAAGTTTGCCAATGAACATCTGAATGATTCAGAGGACAATTGGGTGAAAGTGTTGTGGTCAGATGAGACCAAAATGGAGCTCTTTGTCATCAACTCAACTCGCCGTGTTTGGAGGAGGAATGCTGCCTATGTCCCCAAGAACACCATCCCCACCGTCAAACATGGAGGTGGAAACATTATGCTTTGGGGGTGTTTTTCTGCTAAGGGGACTGGACAACTTCACCGCATCAAAGGGATGATGGACGAGGCCATGTACCGTCAAATCTTGGGTGAGCACCTCCTTCCCTCAGCCAGGGCATTGAAAATGGGTCATGGATGGGTATGCCAGCATGACAATGACCCAAAACACACGGCCAATGCAACAAAGGAGTGGCTCAAGAAGAAGCACATTAAGGTCCTGGAGTGGCCTAGTCAGTCTCCAGACCTTAATCCCATAGAAAATCTGTGTAGGGAGCTGAAGGTTCGAGTTGCCAAATGTCAGCCTCGAAACCTTAATGACTTGGAGAAGATCTGCAAAGAGGAGTGGGACAAAATCCCTCCTGAGATGTGTGCAAACCTGGTAGCCAACTACAAGAAACGTCTGACCTCTGTGATTGCCAACAAGGGTTTTGCCACCAAGTACTAAGTCATGTTTTGCAGAGGGGTCAAATACCTATTTCCCTCATTAAAATGCAAATCAATTTCTAACATTTTTGAGATGCGTTTTTCTGGATTTTTTTGTTGTTATTCTGACACTCACTGTTCAAATAAACCTACCATTAAATTTATAGACTGATCAATTCTTTGTCAGTGGGCAAATGTACAAAATCAGCAGGGGATCAAATACTTTTTTCCCTCACTGTAGGTGTTCCTTTTGTACTGGTGGGAAAGGGCAGTGTGGAGATCAATAGCGATTGCATTATCTGTGGATCTGTTGGGGTGGAATGTACATTGAAGTGGGTCTAGAGTTTCTGGGATGAGGGTGTTGATGTTAGCCATGACCAGCCTTTCAAAGCACTTCATGGCTACATACGTAAGTGCTGTGGGACAGTAGTAATTTAGGCAGGTTACCTTGGTGTTCTTGGACACACGGACTATGTTGGTCTGCTTGAAACATGTATGTACTAAACGATCAGGGACAGGTTGAAAATGGCAGTGAAGACACTTGCCAGTTGGTCAGTGCATGTTCGGTGTACACTTCCTGGTAATCCGTCTGGCTCTGCGGCTTTGGGAATATTGACCTTTTTAAAGGTCTTACTCACATCAGCTACAGCGAGCATGATCACACAGTTGTCCTGATCACACAGTTGTCATGCATGCTTCAGTGTTGTTTGCCTCGAAGTGAGCATTGAAGTCATTTAGCTCATCTGGGCAGCTCGTGGCTGGGCTTCCCTTTGTAGTCCATAATAGTTTGCAAGCCCTGCCACATCTGACGAGTATCAGAGCCAGTGTAGTAGGATTATATTTTAGTCCACTTTGCCTGTTTGATGGTTCGTCTGAGGGCATAGCAGGATTTCTTATAAGCGTCCGGGTTAGAGTCCCGCTCCTTGAAAGTGGCAGCTCTACCCTTTAGCTCAGTGTGGATGTTGACTGCAATCCATGCCTTCTGGTTGGGGTATGTACGTACAGTCACTGTGGGGACGACGTCATCGATACACATATTGATGAAGCCGGTGAGTGATGTGGTGTACTCCTCAATGCCATCAGATAATTCCCTGAACATAATCCAGTCTGTGCTAGCAAAACAGTCCTGTAGCTTAACATCTGCAATAGCTGACCATTTATGTATTGGTACTTCTTGCTTTAGTTTTTGCTTGTAAGCAGGAATCAGGAGGATAGACTTATGGTCTGATTTGCCAAATTTGCTGGCAAGGGAGAGCTTTGTTTGCATCTCTGTGTGTGGAGTAAAGTTTTTTTCTCTGTATTTACATGTGACATGCTGGTTGAAATGAAGTAAAATTTTTGAAAGTTTTCCTATATTAATGTCCCCGGTCTTTTCATGTTTTCTTATGGCCTTATACAGCTGAGTGCAGTCTTAGTGCCAGCTGTCCGGGTGGCTGGTCTCAGACGATCCTGCAGGGGAAGAAGCCGGATGTGGAGGTCCTGGTTGGGCCTGGTTACGCGTAGTCTGCGGTTGTGAGGCCGGTTGGACATACTGCCAAATTCTCACATTTTGTTGAAGACATTTTATGGTACATAAATAAATATTACATTTGCTGGCAACTGCTGTGGTGGACATTCTTGATATGCCACACCTGTCAGTTGGATGAATTACCTTGGCAAAGGAGAAATGCTCACTAACAGGGATGTAAACAAATTTGTGCCCAAAATTTGAGAGAAATAAGCTTTTTGTGTAAATGGAAAACTTCAGAGATCTTTTATTTCAGGTCATGAAACATGGGACCAACATGTTACCTGTTGTGTTTATATTTTTGTTCAGTATACTTTTCAGATTCAAATGTTGTAGGGTCGTCCCAAGGATCCCGGATAGCATGGAGCTTTACATTTTGGCTACAGACGTCTCTGAAATGTCACTTCCTGGTGACCTCTAGGGTCAACAAAAATCGTCAAAAAATGAATTAAACATTTAGTTAACCTTTTGGTTCACTATTTCATGACTGACATTGTACATTTGCACATGTAAAATAACACAAATAGCTATTAAGAAGCCAGAAGAACACTTGGCTGTCACCCAGAAGTGATGTCAGACTAACCTCTCACCTCTTCTCTGCAGTCAAAATGAAAGCAACTGGTTTCTGTCTGTTAATTTGTTGTGTTTTAAAAGGTCTCTAACGTGCCAATGTAAATACAATGTACTGTAGATCACATGGCAAACTGCACAGTTAATTACCATAAAGTACTTAGCTATAAATGCTTTCTAAATATATTAGACTTTACTTTGACTGCATATAATTCATACATAGACCCTTCATGTGTGCGTTATAGACCAGTATGACCAATTTACCCCTAATTGGTATGTGGAGGAGGGCTGTTGATGATTTCCTAAAGAATTAGGATATGACCCTCAACTACACGATTTGATAGGTAAAATTTACCCTGAGGATTCAACCCTGTGGAGATCTTCATGCACCATCGACCTCAGTGAGAAGGAGAAAGTAAGTCACAGGCTTATTTCAGGCAATGGGGGAAATGGGGCTAGTATGCTACAGTGCATTCGGAAAGTATTCAGACCCCTTACCATTTTAAACATTTTGTTACGTTACAGCCTTATTCTAAACTGTATTACATAAAAACATTTTGTCATCAATCTACACACAATACCCCACAATGACAAAGAAAAAACTGGTTTTTAGAAAACAGAAATACCTTATTTACATAAGTATTCAGACCTTTTGCTATGAGACACGAAATTGAGCTCAGGTGCATACTGTTTCCATTGATCATCCTTGAGATGTTTCTACAACTTGATGGAGTCCACACAGGGGCGAAGGTTCACCTTCCAACAGGACAATAACCCTAAGCACACAGCCAAGACAACATAAGAGTGGCTTCGGGACAAGTTTCTGAATGTCCTTGAGTGGCCCAGGCAGAGCCCGGACTTGAATTCGATCAAACATCTCTGGAGACACCAGACAATAGCTGTGCAGCAACGCTCCCCATCCAACCTGACAGACCTTGAGAGGATCTGCAGAGAATAATGGGATAAACTGCCCAAATACAGATGTGTCAAGCTTGTAGCATCATACCCAAGAAGACTCAAGGCTTTAATTGCTGCCAAAGGTGCTTCAACAAAGTACTGAGTAAAGGGTCTGAATACTTATGTAAATTATATGATTTCTGTTTTTTTTTTATATATACATTTGCTAACATTTCTAAAAAACAGTTTTTCCTTTGTCATTATGGGGTATTGTGTGTAGATTGATGAAGAAAAACCCCCCAATTTAATAAATTTTAGAATAAGTCTATAACGTAAAAACATTTAGAAAATGTCAAGGGGTCTGAATACTTTTCCGAATGCACTGTATATCAGTATCATTTTGTAAACGTGTTTTGGCCTTTTGCCATATTCACTAACACTGGTATGACAGAAGCAGACTTTTGAGAATAGTCATAATGATGACACCGCTGTCATTGTAATGATGCATCCATTAAGATACCTACATATGAGCACTTGTATAGCATGACATTAATGTGCTATAGATGTGCTATGGATATATTTGGTTCATCTTTAATAATGCAGTTGGGACCTGTTATAACACATTCCTGAAATGCTTACAGATGTGTAATAAATATGTTATCGATATGCTGTCAAATGAAATCGTTGCCTGTTTCTCTCACATATTTTGCAATCTGTCGATGTCCTTTTGCTATGTATCTCTCTCTATCACAAATGCTTTTTTCTCCTGGTCCTTTCCTACCCCACCTGTTGAATGATTCCCTGTGCCTCAGAATGCATGGCCAAGGGGTGGCAGCTCTCTCTCTCTCTCTCTCTCTCTCTCTCTCTCTCTCTCTCTCTCTCTCTCTCTCTCTCTCTCTGTTAATTGTAATAATAATAATAGATTTTATTTAAGCGCTTTTCATGTCACTTTACATACAGAAGAAAATCAGTAGGATGAAAAACAATACAATCACACATTAAAATAAGTAACTATATAAAAATACACTAAACGTAAGCACAGACTAACCAAGGAGACCACTACACATTATGACAGACTAACCAAGGAGACCACTACACATTATGACAGGTTAACCAAGGAGACCACTACACATTATGACAGGTTAACCATGGAGACCACTACACATGATGACAGGCTAACCAAGGAGACCACTACACATTATGACAGACTAACCAAGGAGACCACTACACATTATGACAGGCTAACCATGGAGACCACTACACATTATGACAGGCTAACCAAGGAGACCACTACACATTATGACAGGCTAACCAAGGAGACCACTACACATTATGACAGGCTAACCATGGAGACCACTACACATTATGACAGGCTAACCAAGGAGACCACTACACATTATGACAGGCTAACCATGGAGACCACTACACATTATGACAGGCTAACCAAGGAGACCACTACACATTATGACAGGCTAACCAAGGAGACCACTACACATTATGACAGGCTAACCATGGAGACCACTACACATTATGACAGGCTAACCATGGAGACCACTACACATTATGACAGGCTAACCATGGAGACCACTACACATTATGACAGGCTAACCAAGGAGACCACTACACATTATGACAGGCTAACCATGGAGACCACTACACATTATGACAGGCTAACCATGGAGACCACTACACATTATGACAGGCTAACCAAGGAGACCACTACACATTATGACAGGCTAACCAAGGAGACCACTACACATTATGACAGGCTAACCATGGAGACCACTACACATTATGACAGGCTAACCAAGGAGACCACTACACATTATGACAGGCTAACCAAGGAGACCACTACACATTATGACAGGCTAACCAAGGAGACCACTACACATTATGACAGGCTAACCAAGGAGACCACTACACATTATGACAGGCTAACCAAGGAGACCACTACACATTATGACAGGCTAACCATGGAGACCACTACACATTATGACAGGCTAACCAAGGAGACCACTACACATTATGACAGGCTAACCAAGGAGACCACTACACATTATGACAGGCTAACCAAGGAGACCACTACACATTATGACAGGCTAACCAAGGAGACCACTACACATTATGACAGGCTAACCAAGGAGACCACTACACATTATGACAGGCTAACCATGGAGACCACTACACATTAT
Source organism: Oncorhynchus clarkii lewisi (assembly GCF_045791955.1). Taxonomy (NCBI): domain Eukaryota; kingdom Metazoa; phylum Chordata; class Actinopteri; order Salmoniformes; family Salmonidae; genus Oncorhynchus; species Oncorhynchus clarkii. Next base: position 36,713,563 of record NC_092150.1, read on the forward strand.
GACAGGCTAACCAAGTAGACCACTACACATTATGACAGGCTAACCATGGAGACCACTACACATTATGACAGGCTAACCATGGAGACCACTACACATTATGACAGGCTAACCAAGGAGACCACTACACATTATGACAGGCTAACCATGGAGACCACTACACATGATGACAGGTTAACCATGGAGACCACTACACATGATGACAGGCTAACCATGGAGACCACTACACATTATGACAGGCTAACCATGGAGACCACTACACATGATGACAGGTTAACCATGGAGACCACTACACATGATGACAGGCTAACCATGGAGACCACTACACATGATGACAGGTTAACCATGGAGACCACAAAACACGACGACAGGTTAACCTTGGAGACCACTAAACATGATGTCAGACTAACCAAGTAGACCACTACACATGATGACAGGCTAACCATGGAGACCATTAAACATGATGACAGACTAACTATGGAAAAGAACTACACAGAGAATAAGCTAAGACAACAGTGAATCTGGGTAGGCCTGCGTGAAGAGGTGTCTCTTTAGTGTGGACTTGAATATGTGTATGGATTGTGAGGTTCTAACATGGAGAGGCAGGGAGATCCAGGTCAATAATGTACTGTACAGTTGACCGGGGCAGCTCTAGCAGGGCAGACATTTTACAAACTGACTTGTTGGAAAGGTGGCATCCTACAACAGGTGCCACTTTGAAAGTCATTGACATCGTCAGTAAGGACATTCTACTGACATTGTTTGTCTATGGAGATTGCATGGCTATGTGCTCGATTTAATACACCTGTCACCAAATGGTGTGACTGAAATAGCCGAAACCACTCACTTGAAGGGGTGTCCAAATACTTTTGTATATATAGTGTATCATTCTTGTGCAATTTATATCTATAGACTACCTTGAGGTATTTTAGGCTATCTGGCATTAGTGTGTAAGCTTAAGGGCCTAACTGTACACGCACCAAATAGCCTACACACCAATCGCCAAATGCTTTTGTGAACAGGCAGAAAACGTTAGCGTCATCCACGTAGGCAAAAAAGATAACGTCAGAGTATAATTCAAGAAGAGAAAAGCTGCGAAACGGAGAGTTGAAAATAAAGCTAAGGGAGAAAAGTAATTCCAGAAAAGTAATGTTCAGGAAAGATTTGGTGAAGTGGTAAAAGAGGATAATGGTAGTGTCGGCTGTGTTATGTGTGATGAATGTGAGACGCTATACAAATTCGACAGTCACAAGACTTGGACTTCAAATAGGGACGTTCAAGGGAACTGTAGCCTTCTGTTCAGATGGGTTAAATGGAAACTGAAATCTGACTGTAGGTCTATAACCTCTCACATAGACTTAACATTAACTCCTACAGAATTAAGCATTTCTTGCAGTAAAATGATACGCCAAATGTTAGCAAAATGTTGACTGGAGAACAGAAGTGGAAAGATATGATTTCTTTCTTTCAGCATCTTGAGAGAATGCGAACGCTCAGTTAGATACCGTCTGTAGAGGTGCAATCTTATCAGCATCACAAACGCTGATTGTATTTCAACCACTTAAAATAAGCCTCCAAGCCAAACTGCAATCTTATCAGAAACATGTTAGGTCGTTTTCACAGCTTTCTATTTCCTTACAACTCGTGGACATTTTTCAGAGACAATCTTTGACTTTTTTTTTTATGTTATTGCATTTTCTCCCCAGTCCCAAACATCTGCTCTGCGAAAGACGATAACAGATAAAATTTACTGATGTCAACTACATTGAAACATTCATTCTTTTCATCTGGTGAGCAAGGGTTTATTTAGTCTTCTAGGGCAACATATAATGACAGAAGAGAAGCGGCACATATCTAATTATAGACAAGTTGACTAACAAATAGCCTACAAAAATGTTGAAAATTAAAAGCAAAAACTAAATTGGGCAAAATAAATCCTGCACCCCCTGTCAAAAAATTGTTCCGCAGTCTTTGACTGTACCCTACTGCACATTTTCTATATTAGCGGGTTTGGGTTGGGTGCGGGCCTCAGATTTTCACTTCATCACATACTGTGCATTTGGAAAGAAAGCAGACAACTAGACTTTTCCACATGTTGTTATGTTACAGCCGTATTCTAAAATGGATTCAATTGTGTTTATTTCCTCATCGATTTACACACAATACCCCATAATGACAAAGAAAAAACAGTTTTATTGCAAGTTTAAAAACTGAAATATCACATTTACATAAGTATTCAGACCCTTTATTCAGTACTTTGTTGAAGCACCTTTGGCAGCGATTACAGACTTGAGCGTTCTTGACGCTACAAGCTTGGCACACCTGTATTTGGGGAATTTCACCCATTCTTCTCTGCAGATCCTCTCAAGTGCTGTCAGGTTGGATGGGGAGCATCGCTGCACAGCTATTTTCAGGTCTCTCCAGAGATGTTAGATCAGGTTCAAGTTCGGGGTCTGGCTGTGCCACTCAAGGACATTCATAGACTTGTCCCGAAGACAATTTTGCGTTGTCTTGGCTGTGTGCTTAGGGTCGTTTTCCTGTTGGGAGGTGAATCTTCACCCCAGTCTGAGGTCCTGAGCGCACTGGAGCAGGTTTTCATCAAGGATCTCTCTGTACATTGCGCCACATATCTTTCCCCCGATCCTGCCTAGTCTCCCAGTCCATGAAAAAGATCCCCACAGCATGACTTCATGCTTCACCGTAGGGATGGTGCCAGGTTTCCTCCAGATGTGATGCTTGGCATTCAGGCCAAAGTGTTCAATCTTAGTTTCATTAGACCAGAGAATCTTGTTTCTCGTGGTCTGAGAGTCTTTAGGTGCCTTTTGGCAAACTCCAAGCAGGCTGTCATGTGCCTTTTACTGAGGAGTGGCATCCGTCTGGCCATTCTACCATAAAGGCCTGGTTGGTGGAGTGCTGCAGAGCTGGTTGTCCTTCTGGAAGGTTCTCCCATCTCCACAGAGGAACTCTGGAGGTCTGTCAAGAGTGACCATCAGGTTCTTTGTAACCTAACCAAGGCCCTTCCTCACAATATCTCAGTTTGGTCGGGCGATCAGCTCTAGGAAGAGTCAAGGAAGAGTCTGGTTCCAAACTTCTTCCTTTTAAGAATGATGGAGGCCAATGTGTTCTTGTGGATCTTTAATGCTGCAGAAATGTTTTGGTAGCCTTCCCCAGATCCCTACCTTGATACAATCTTGTCTCTGACCTCTACATACAGTTCCTTCGACCTAATGGATTTTTGCTCTGACATGCATTGTCAACTGTGAGACCTTAATACTACTTTTAAAAATCCATCTTTCCAGAAACAAGTCTCTCACTGTTGCCGCTTGCTATATGCCACCCTCTGCCCCCAGCTGTGCCCTGGACACCATATGTGAATTGATTGTCCCCCGCCATCTATCCTCAGAGCTCGTGCTGCTAGGTGACTGCTAGGTAAAGAGTGACTTGCTTCACACCCCGGCCATCCTACAATCTAAGCTTGATGACCTCAATCTCACACAAATGATCAATGAACCCACCAGGTAAAACGCCAAATCCGTAAATACGGGCACCCTCATAGATATCATCCTGACCAACTTGCCCTCTAAATACACCTCTGTTGTTTTCAACCAAGATCTCAACGATCACTGCCTCATTGCCTGCATCCGTAAAGGGTCTGCAGTCAAACGACCACCCCTCATCACTGTCAAACGCTTCCTAAAACACTTCAGCGAGCAGACCTTTCTAATCGACCTGGCCTGGCATGCTCTTCAACCGATCGCTTCCCGCACCTGCCCGCCCGTCCAGCATCACTACTCTGGATGGTTCTGACTTAGAATATGTGGACAACTACAAATACCAAGGTGTCTGGTTAGACTGTAAACTCTCCTTCCAGTTTCACATTAAACATCTCCAATCCAAAATAAATCTATAATCGGCTTCCTATTTCACAACAAAGCATCCTTCACTCATGCTGCCAAACATACCTTTGTAAAACTGGCCATCCTACCGATCCTCGACGATATCATTTACAAAATAGCCTCCAACACTCTACTCAACAAATTGGATGCAGTCTACCACAGTGCCATCCGTTTTGTCACCAAAGTCCCATATACTACCCACCACTGCGACCTGTACGCTCTCATTGGCTGGCCATCGCTTCATACTCGTCGCCAAACCCACTGGCTCCAGGTCATCTACAAGTCTCTGCTAGGTAAAGCCCCGCCTTATCTCAGCTCACTGGTCACCATAGCACCACCCACCCATAGCACGCGGTCCAGCAGGTATATCTCACTGGTCACTCCCAAAGCCAATTCTTCCTTTGGCCACCTTTCCGGTTTGAGAAACAGTCGCCTCACAAGTCCTCAACTGGCAGCTTCATTAAATATTACCCGCAAAACACCAGTCTCAACGTCAACAGTGAAGAGGCGACTCCGGGATGCTGGCCTTCTAGGCAGAGTTGCAAAGAAAAAGCCATATCTCATACTGGCCAATAAAAATAAGATATTAAGATGGGCAAAAGAACACACACACGGGACAGAGGAAGTCTGCCTAGAATGCCAGCATCCTGGAGTCGCCTCTTCGCTGTTGACGTTGAGACTGATGTTTTGCGGGTACTATTTAATGAAGCTGCCAGTTGAGGACTTGTGAGGCGACTGTTTCTCAAACTAGACACTCTAATGTGCGTGTCCTCTTGCTCAGTTGTGCACCGGGGCCTCCCACTCCTCTTTCAATTCTGGTTAGAGACAGTTTGAGCTGTTCTGTGAATGGAGTAGTACACAGCGTTGCACCAGATCTTCAGTTTCTTGGCAATTTCTCACATGGAATAGCCTAAATTTCTCAGAACAAGAATAGACTGACGAGTTTCAGAAGAAAGGTCTTTGTTTCTGGACATTTTGAGCCTGCAATCGAACCCACAAATGCTGATGCTCCAGATACTCAACTAGTCTAAAGAAGGCCAGTTTTATTACTTTTTTAATCAGTACAACAGTTTTCAGCTGTGCTAACATAATTGCAAAAGGGTTTTCTAATGATCAATTAGCCTTTTAAAATGATAAACTTGGATCAGCTAACACAACGTGCCATTGGAACACAATAGTGATGGTTGCTGTTAATGGGCCTTTGTATGCCTATTTAGATATTCCATTAGAAATCAGCCGTTTCCAAAACATTTATTTAATCAATATTAAAATAAGGCTGTAACGTAACAAAATGTGGAAAAAGTCAAGGTGTCTGAATACTTTCCGAATGCACTGTATAGTCAGGTGGTTGCAGATGGGTTATTAGCAATTGCGGTCGGGTGCTGGTGAACAAACAGCTGACCCTCTCACACACACACACACACACACACACACACACACACACACACACACACACACACACACACACACACACACACACACACACACACACACACACACACACACACACACACACACACACACACACACACACTTCCATGACTCTACTCCCTCCCTCCTTCCTTCTTTCCATTCCTCTCTTCCCATTATTTCTAAACCCCCCCTCCTTTCTCCTTCTCTCAGTATTGTCACTCCAGTCTAGACTGTTCACACGGTCTCCTCTTCACTGTATTTTCCGGTCTTAAATGTCTGGAACACACCATGACCGCACATTCCCCTCGATTGGTATACCACAACACCCCTGCCGGCTCGCCCGTGCCTTTAGCACTACCCCCTAATCCCTACTCCCCTCTATCTATCCACACTGAGGGGGGCAGGAGCTGGAGCTTGACTTAACATTTACAGATTCATATAAACTCCCACCCAGTCATCTGAGGGACACATGTTTCTAAGAGAACATCTTAGTAGGACAAAGGTTAACAGACAGAGAGGCCAGGCTATAGAAGCTACAGAGAGACCATGGGAGACAGAGAGAGGCCAGGCCACATAGTACTCTTAGCAGGGCTCTACAGTAAGACTATTTTACACGCTTATGCACCTAAAATATACCTGTTTGAACTGAGAAAGTAAAGTTAGAGCACGTGCGAGTGGTGATTTATAGCAAAAACAATTGCAATTAGATATTTTCAAAGTATTTCTGCCATTTTGCTTCATAGGTGTTAGCTAATCACACAAAGAACTACGATTCCAATATAGCTATCCCACCTCGAGCAGCAACAGTTCCTGGGGGGCTTTGCGCACCGTGAGTGAAGTGCTGAAAGATTTATTTTTAGAAGCGCACAGGCATAGAAGTTGGTCAAATTTATACGAAAGTCTACTCGAGTGTGAATTTGTCCTCTTGACTATGTACATTGTTTTGTTAACACGCTAGGTGGTTTTTCAATGTTAGTTTGAGCTTGCTCAACTGCTAACGGAGAGAGACATTGGAGAATCTCATCTCTCACAGTCAGTAGTGATGTGAAGTTCGTGAACGATTTGATCTTTTCAATTACTATTTTTACTGACTAGAGTGTTATGATTCGTTTTTCTAAGTGACTCGTTTATTTTAGTTGTACAGCAGGATTGCTGCTCCAGAGACGTGCTCCGACTGTCTGTCATATATGCCCGCAGGAAAACAGATCACGCTGCAGACAGCATAGAGAAGAGAAATACATGTTTAGAACTGATAATTCATCTCATGGTGCAAGAATGAATGCAATTCATTGATTATTGAATGTTAAGATGGACATAGTTTTGTATAACCAAAACATAAACAGCCTCTGCTCAATAAACTCAAACTTAAGAATGAATCATTTGGGGGGCTGAAGTTAGTGAACTATATTTTGCTTATCACCCTCATGGCAGTCAAGCAATGCATTCTTCCAACAGTCGTTCACAATATAGTCCAGTTGCGGCCACAACTAGACCTCCTTTCAAATATATCAAGAAATAATCGTATTTGTATGCCTAGCAATCAACAAATGTGGCCTACATTGTTTAAAGCACACTTTTACACTTGTCTCAGTCACAAATGACAGCTCTAATAAGCCCCCTATAATGAACAACGTGAACGAGAGGCTTGTAGAATCATGACTCTATAGAGTTTTCAGATCATCATTCGCTGATGGGGGGGTCCTGCGTGCTCTGGGCATTACTAACTCAAATGAACAAAATGAGTCGAAAGGTTTGTTCTATTGACTAAACGAGTCGAAAACTGAACGAGTTAGTAAAAAGAGTCAAACTTCACATCACTAACAGACAGACATGCGAGTCCCACCGTTACCATGGTAACGGCCCGCCCATTAAAGTGGCAGCTAAACATTTTTGTCTCACGTAAGTGACTCAAATATTTAGTATATTGAGCAGTCTTCCTCAAATACTTTCATTGTGCTCCCAAATTTATGTATGTGCTCCTTACTTTTTCAAATTAGGAACGCAAGCTCCTTGTAAAAAAAATCAGCATGGATCCCTGACTAGTAGGTTACTGCCATAGTGGCTACAGCCCCAATCTAACCACACTCTCTCCAACCAAACCAGATATATACTGAGCATCGAAATCAATTCACATATCCAACTGTTATACATGTCACTGCATGTACTGTGTGTGTGTGTGTGTGTGTGTGTGTGTGTGTGTGTGTTTATGTGTGTGTGTGTGTGTGTGTGTATGCCCTTATACATCTATATATGTGAGCGCATGTGTACAGTCATGGCCAAAAGTTTTGAGAATGACATATATTAATTTTCACAAAGTCTGCTGCCTCAGTTTGTATGATGGCAATTTGCATATACTCCAGAATGTTATGAAGAGTGATCAGATGGATTGCAATTAATTGCAAAGTCCTTCTTTGCCATGCAAATGAACTGAATCCCCAAAACACATTTCCACTGCATTTCAGCACTGTCACAAAAGGACCAGCTGACATCATGTCAGTGATTCTCTCGTGTGTGAGTATTGACGAGGACAAGGCTGGAGATCACTCTGTCATGCTGATTGAGTCCGAATAACAGACGGTAAGCTTCAAAAGGAGGGTAGTGCTTGGAATCATTGTTCTTCCTCTATCAACCATGGTTACCTGCAAGGAATCACGTGCCGTCATCATTGCTTTGCACAAAAAGGGCTTCACAGGCAAGGATATTCCTGCCAGTAAGATTGCACCTAAATCAACCATTAATCGGATCATCAAGAACTACAATGGGAGGGGTTCAATTGTTGTGAAGAAGGCTTCAGGACGCCCAAGTAAGTTCAGCAAGCGCCAGGACATCTCCTAAAGTTGATTCAGCTGCGGGATTAGGGCACCACCAGTACAGAGCTTGCTCAGGAATCGCAGCAGGCAGGTGTGAGTGCATCTGCACACACAGTGAGGCAAAAACTTTTGGAGGATGGCCTGGTTGACAAGGTGAGCGCTACCATCAGTCCAGTGTCATGCCAACAGTAAAGCATCCTGAGACCATTCATGTGTGGGGTTGCTTCCCACCAAGGGAGTGGGCTCACTCATAATTTTGCCTAAGAACACAGCCAAGAATAAAGAATGGTACCAACACATTCTCCGAGAGCAACTTCTCCCAACCATCCAGGAACAGTTTGGTGACGAACAATGCCTTTTCCAGCATGATGGAGCACCTTGCCATAAGGCAAAAGTGATAACTAAGTGGCTCGGGGAACAAAACATAAATATTTTGGGTCTATGGCCAGGAAACCCTCAGACCATAATCCCATTGAGAACTTGTGGTCATTCCTCAAGACGTGGTTGGACAAACAAAAACCAGCAAATTCTGACAAACTCCAAACATTGATTATGCAAGAATGGGCTGCCATCAGTCAGGATGTGGCCCAGAAGTTAATTGACAGCATGTCAGGGCGGATTGCAGAGGTCTTGAAAAAGAAGGGTCAACACTACAAATATTGACTCTTTGCATCAACTTCATGTAATTGTCAATACAAGCATTTGACACTCATGACACTCATAACTCCATAGTAACATCTGACAAAAATATCTAAAGACACTGAGGCAGCAGACTTTGTGAAAATTATATTTGTGTCAGTCTCAAAACTTTTGGCCACAACTATATGTGCGTGTGTGTGTGGTGCGTTCCAATGGTGATGTTAAAGGGGGTTATAATATGACTCATTCCATTTCTCAGAATCCATTTGTCAGACCTTCTGCCCCTGGGAAGTGGGATGATAGGGGTATTTACTGGGTTGGATGGTGTGTGTGTGTGTGTGGACCACCCCCCTCCCTCCGTCCAGTAGGCTGTTGCATCATATCCTCTCCGTATGGATAATACATTATGTTATAATATGTATTGTCATTAAATGTAATGTATTTACAATTGATATGAAGCATATTGTATGCCCAACACAGACCCAGCATTCTGCAAATATTGGATGTATTTCTACTCCCTCTATTCTCCGTCGGTGTATAGACCATGGGTGGCCGACGTCTGTCCCGCCACAGACATTAAGAACAACACCAGTGGTAGTCTCTGTGTTTTCTCTAGTGAGACCTCCCATCGCCCTCACCAAAATACTTGCTTTCTTTGCTCTCCACCAGATGCATGCCAGCCATACTCCTCCTCCACCACATCTAGTGTCACACACAGGCTCAGACCACACTCACATCCTCTCTCTCAAACACACACTCACTTCAAGGGACATTTCTAGAATGTTCTACCTAATATTCATCATCTCAGCACCACCCCAACATCAACATACTGTATGTGAGAAATGGTTTCTATGTTTTGTAGTAAAAAAAGATGGAGGAAAATAAGTGTTCCAATTGACATCATCAAACAATTAGTAGACAATTAGTAGGCAACGCCTACTCATAATGAATTTGTCATGTATTGTCATGTTGTGTCTTGTCTCTGTCCTTTCCCTTCACCCTGTCTCCCTCTGCTGGTCGTTGTTAGGTTACCTTTTCTCCCCCGCTTTCCCCCAGCTGTTCCTTGTCTCCTCTAACTACCCATTCACCCCGTTTCCCACCTGTTCCCTTTTTCCCTCTGATTAGGTCCCTATATCTCTCTCTGTTTTTGTTCCTGTCCTTGTCGGATTCTTGTTTGTTTGTGTCATTCATGCCTGAACCAGACTGTCGTCATGTTTGCTGTAACCTTGTCCTGTCCTGTCGGAATCTGCCGGTCCATCTGAGCCTACCTATGTTTGGTAATTAAAGAAGCTCTGTGTAAGTTGATTCGCTTTTGGGTCCTCATTCACGCACCATAACAGAAGAATCCGACCAAGAATGGACCCAGCGACTTCGGATCCTCTCCACTCAGCCGTCGGGATCCAGGGAGCGATGCTAGGCAGACACGAGCAGGAATTGTCTGCTGCTCGACATGCCGTTGAGACCCTGGCCACCCAAGTCTCCAACCTCACAGAACAGGTTCACCATCTCCGCCTCGATCCACCGGCCACTTCCAGGGCTTTCGAATCTCCGGAGCCCAGAATCAATAACCCGCCGTGTTACTCTGGGGAGCCCACTGAATGCCGCTCGTTCCTCACCCAGTGTGATATTGTGTTTTCTCTCCAGCCCTACACTTTCTCCAGGAGCACTGCTCGTGTCGCCTACGTCATATCTCTCCTTATTGGACGGGCTCGTGAGTGGGGCACGGCAATCTGGGGGGCAAGGGCTGAGTGTACTAACCAGTATCAGGACTTTAAGGAGGAGATGATACGGGTTTTTGATCGATCTGTTTTTGGGGAGGAGGCTTCCAGGGCCCTGTCTTCCCTATGTCAAGGCAATCGATCCATAACTGACTACTCTATTGAGTTTCGCACTCTTGCTTCCTCCAGTGGCTGGAACGAGCCGGCCTTGCTCGCTCGTCTTCTGGAGGGTCTCCGCGTAGAGGTAAAGGATGAGATTCTCTCCCGGGAGGTTCCTTCCAGCGTGGATTCCTTGATTGAACTCGCTATTCGCATTGAGCGACGGGTTGATCTTCGTCACCGAGCTCGTGGAAAGGAGCTCGCGCTCTCCGATGCCCCCCTCTCCGCATCACTACCATCTTCCTCTGCCGGCTCGGGAGCTGAGCCTATGCAGCTGGGAGGTATCCGCATCTCGACTAAGGAGAGGGAACGGAGAATCACCAACCGCCTCTGTCTCTATTGCGGTTCTGCTGGTCATTTTGTCACTTCATGTCCAGTAAAAGCCAGAGCTCATCAGTAAGCGGAGGGCTACTGGTGAGCGCTACTACTCCTGTCTCTCCTTCAAGATCCTGCACTACCTTGTCGGTCCATCTACGCTGGACCGGTTCGTCAGCTTCCTGCAGTGCCTTAATAGACTCTGGGGCGGAGGGCTGTTTTATGGACGAGACCTGGGCTCGGGAACATGACATTCCTCTCAGACAGTTAAAGAAGCCCACGGCCTTGTTCGCCCTGGATGGTAGTCCTCTCCCCAGGATTCAGCGTGAGACGCTACCTTTAACCCTCACTGTTTCTGGTAATCATAGTGAAACCATTTCTTTTTTGATTTTTCGTTCACCTTTTACACCTGTTGTTTTGGGCCATCCCTGGCTAGTTTGTCATAATCCTTCCATTAATTGGTCTAGTAATTCTATCCTCTCCTGGAACGTCTCTTGTCATGTGAAATGTTTAATGTCTGCTATCCCTCCTGTTTCCTCTGTCTCTTCTTCACAGGAGGAGCCTGGTGATTTGACAGGGGTGCCGGAGGAATATCACGATCTGCGCACGGTGTTCAGTCGGTCCAGGGCCACCTCTCTTCCTCCACACCGGTCGTATGATTGTAGTATTGATCTCCTTCCGGGAACCACCCCCCCCCGGGGTAGACTATACTCTCTGTCGGCTCCCGAACGTAAGGCTCTCGAAGATTATTTGTCTGTAGCTCTTGACGCCGGTACCATAGTCCCCTCCTCCTCTCCCGCCGGAGCGGGGTTTTTTTTTGTCAAGAAGAAGGACGGGTCTCTGCGCCCCTGCATAGATTATCGAGGGCTGAATGACATAACAGTGAAGAATCGTTATCCGCTTCCTCTTATGTCTTCAGCCTTCGAGATCCTGCAGGGAGCCAGGTTTTTCACTAAGTTGGACCTTCGTAACGCTTACCATCTCGTGCGCATCAGGGAGGGGGACGAGTGGAAGACGGCGTTTAACACTCCGTTAGGGCACTTTGAATACCGGGTTCTTCCTTTCGGCCTCGCTAACGCTCCAGCTGTCTTTCAGGCATTAGTCAATGATGTCCTGAGAGACATGCTGAACATCTTTGTTTTCGTTTACCTTGACGATATCCTGATTTTTTCACCGTCACTCCAGATTCATGTTCAGCACGTTCGACGTGTCCTCCAGCGCCTTTTAGAGAATTGTCTTTTTGTGAAGGCTGAGAAGTGCACTTTTCATGCCTCCTCCGTCACATTTCTCGGTTCAGTTATTTCCGCTGAAGGCATTAAGATGGATCCCGCTAAGGTCCAAGCTGTCATTGATTGGCCCGTCCCTAAGTCACGCGTCGAGCTGCAGCGCTTTCTCGGCTTCGCGAACTTCTATCGTCGTTTCATCCGTAATTTCGGTCAGGTGGCAGCTCCTCTCACAGCCCTTACTTCTGTCAAGACGTGCTTTAAGTGGTCCGTTTCCGCCCAGGGAGCTTTTGATCTCCTCAAGAATCGTTTTACATCCGCTCCTATCCTTGTTACACCTGACGTCTCTAGACAGTTCGTTGTCGAGGTTGACGCGTCAGAGGTGGGAGTGGGAGCCATCCTTTCTCAGCGCTCCCTCTCTGACGACAAGGTCCACCCATGCGCGTATTTTTCTCATCGCCTGTCGCCGTCGGAACGTAACTATGATGTGGGTAACCGCGAACTGCTCGCCATCCGGTTAGCCCTAGGCGAATGGCGACAGTGGTTGGAGGGGGCGACCGTTCCTTTTGTCGTTTGGACTGACCATAGGAACCTTGAGTACATCCGTTCTGCCAAACGACTTAATGCGCGTCAGGCGCGTTGGGCGCTGTTTTTCGCTCGTTTCGAGTTCGTGATTTCTTATCGTCCGGGCTCTAAGAACACCAAGCCTGATGCTTTGTCTCGTCTCTTCAGTTCTTCAGTAGCCTCCACTGACCCCGAGGGGATTCTCCCTGAGGGGCGTGTTGTCGGGTTGACTGTCTGGGGAATTGAGAGGCAGGTAAAGCAAGCACTCACTCAAACTCCGTCGCCGCGCGCTTGTCCTAGGAACCTTCTTTTCGTTCCCGTTCCTACTCGTCTGGCCGTTCTTCAGTGGGCTCACTCTGCCAAGTTAGCCGGCCACCCTGGCGTTCGGGGTACGCTTGCTTCCATTCGCCAGCGTTTCTGGTGGCCCACCCGGGAGCATGACACGCGTCGTTTCGTGGCTGCTTGTTCGGTCTGCGCGCAGACTAAGTCCGGTAACTCTCCTCCTGCCGGCCGTCTCAGGCCGCTTCCTATTCCCTCTCGACCGTGGTCTCACATCGCCTTAGATTTTGTCACCGGACTGCCTTCGTCAGCGGGGAAGACTGTTATTCTTACGGTTGTCGATAGGTTCTCTAAGGCGGCTCATTTCATTCCCCTTGCTAAGCTTCCTTCTGCTAAAGAGACGGCACAAATCATCATCGAGAATGTTTTCAGAATTCATGGCCTTCCGTCAGACGTCGTTTCGGACAGAGGTCCGCAATTCACGTCTCAATTTTGGAGGGAGTTTTGCCGTTTGATTGGGGCTTCCGTCAGTCTCTCTTCCGGCTTTCACCCCCAGTCTAACGGTCAAGCAGAACGGGCCAATCAGACTATTGGTCGCATCTTACGCAGTCTTTCTTTTCGCAACCCTGCGTCTTGGTCAGAACAGCTCCCCTGGGCAGAATACGCCCACAACTCGCTTCCTTCGTCTGCGACCGGGCTATCTCCTTTTCAGAGTAGCCTCGGGTACCAGCCTCCGTTGTTCTCATCTCAGTTCGCCGAGTCCAGCGTCCCCTCCGCTCAGGCTTTTGTCCAACGTTGCGAGCGCACCTGGAAGAGGGTCAGGTCTGCACTTTGCCGTTATAGGGCGCAGACTGTGAGAGCTGCTAATAAGCGTAGAACTAAGAGCCCTAGATATTGTCGCGGTCAGAGAGTTTGGCTCTCCACTCAGAACCTTCCCCTTAAGACGGCTTCTCGCAAGTTGACCCCGCGGTTCATTGGTCCATTCCGTATCTCTCAGGTCATTAATCCTGTCGCAGTGCGACTTCTTCTTCCGCGATATCTTCGTCGCGTCCACCCGGTCTTCCATGTCTCCTGTGTTAAGCCCGTTCTTCGCGCCCCCGCTCGTCTTCCCCCCCCCCCCCATCCTTGTCGAGGGCGCACCTATCTACAGGGTCCGTAAAATCTTGGACATGCGTCCTCGGGGCCGTGGTCATCAGTACCTAGTTGACTGGGAGGGGTACGGTCCTGAGGAGAGGAGTTGGGTTCCCTCTCGGGACGTGCTGGACCGTGCGCTGATTGATGATTTCCTCCGTTGCCGCCAGGTTTCCTCCTCGAGTGCGCCAGGAGGCGCTCGGTGAGTGGGGGGGTACTGTCATGTATTGTCATGTTGTGTCTTGTCTCTGTCCTTTCCCTTCACCCTGTCTCCCTCTGCTGGTCGTTGTTAGGTTACCTTTTCTCCCCCGCTTTCCCCCAGCTGTTCCTTGTCTCCTCTAACTACCCATTCACCCCGTTTCCCACCTGTTCCCTTTTTCCCTCTGATTAGGTCCCTATATCTCTCTCTGTTTTTGTTCCTGTCCTTGTCGGATTCTTGTTTGTTTGTGTCATTCATGCCTGAACCAGACTGTCGTCATGTTTGCTGTAACCTTGTCCTGTCCTGTCGGAATCTGCCGGTCCATCTGAGCCTACCTATGTTTGGTAATTAAAGAAGCTCTGTGTAAGTTGATTCGCTTTTGGGTCCTCATTCACGCACCATAACAGAATTAAAATCACGATGCATACCAATGATGTCATTGGAAACACATCTTCCTGTATCTTTTTACTACAAAACATAGAATATCGCCATTTTCACATATTATGTTGATGTTGGGGTGGTGCTGAAAACGATAGATATCAAGTTGACATTTTTGAAAATGTTCTTTAACAAATTAATTTGCTGTTCCTACACTCTAAAAAATGCTTGGTTGTTTGCTTGACCCAACTGCTGGGTTGCAGGCGTTGGGTCATTAGCTGCTGGGTTGTTTTCTTGAAAAACTTTTGGGTTATTGGTGCTGGGTTATTGAGATATGATCCAATGGGTCAGATCAAAAGACTGGAGGCGTAGTTTAGTTGGGGCGTGGCCTTTAGATAGCCACCCATGAGCGTAAATGGGGGGCGGCAGGGTAGCCTAGTGGTTAGAGAGTTGGACTAGTAACCGAAAGGTTGCAAGTTCAAATCCCCGAGCTGACAAGGTACAAATCTGTCGTTCTGCCCCTGAACAGGCAGTTAACCCACTGTTCCTAGGCCGTCATTGAAAATAAGAATTTGTTCTTCACTGACTTGCCTAGTTAAATAAAGAATAAAGAATTTTAAAAAATGTCATTCCTGTTAAGCTGTTCTGCTGTATAGTCATCACATATTAAGATCAAATGTGTATAACCCCGCTGCTAAGGCAACCCAACATAACAGTACAAAAAAACAACAACTGATGGTTAAATCACCCATGTTTGGCTAATCACCCATGGTTGGGTTATTCACCCAACTGTCTGGGTCAAAATAACTAAGCGTGTGTTCTGGCCAATATTTACTCAGTGCTAGGTTAACCAAATAATAAGATGTTTTTAAACCCAGAATTGGTAAGAGTGTAGTGAATCAGCAGTGTGCAGTTGTCGCTGTAATACCTGGTTATTATTTATGTTGATAATACTATTGATGTTTCTGTTTCTGTCAAGGTACTGTCAAAGAATGCATTGGGGGCCTGGGCGAGGTTTCTTTTTGAAGCCTGTATAGTGAATGTGTGTGTGTGTGTGTGTATAATACTTAAAGCAGAGCGAGACTCACTTGTTTTTTCTTGTAGAAGCCTTTTTTGTCACAGTTGGGGATGCGGACGCCTCTGGGGATGAGCACATTGGAGATTTTAAGACTGTTCAGAATGCTCTCCATCTCTCTCCTGCATGGGCCCTGCATACACAGCACACAACACCTCAATAGAACTGTACTATAACCATACTAACACTGTACTAACAGTACATAACACCTCTATAAAACTGTACTACCACTGTACTAACAGCACACACCACCTCTATAAAACTGTATTAACACTGTACAAACACTGTAGCAACACAGCACTAACACAGTACTAACACTGTACTAATGCAGTACGAACACAGTACGCACACAGTACTAACACTGTAGCAACACAGTACTAACACTGTAGCAACACAGTACTAGCACAGCACTAACCCAGTACTAACACAGTACAAACACTGTAGTAACACAGTACTAACACAGTACTAACATGAGTGTGTGTCAGTAAAGTATGGGTGTGTGTCAGTAAACAGATGAGGGGAGGGGGTGGGTCTGTGTGTCAGTAAACAGGTGGGTCTCTGTATGGTATGTGAGAAATAGGTGTGGTAGGTATTAGTTAAGTATCTATATCCATGCTGCTAGACAGAGTCATTACTTACATATTCGGTCTCCCTCTTGTCCTCCAGAGAAAACCTGGGAATGTTGGCTTTGACTCCTCCAGATGCTGACTCCATTTTGTAGCTCTGGCTCTTCTTATTCTGCTCCTTCTTGATCACATCCAGCTTGGGTTGCAGCGGCGGTTTGGCCTCTATCGCCACTCGGTGTTTGCCGCCTCCGCCTCCGCCTTCAACAACAACCACACCCACCACCATGGTAGTCATCACAGTGACATTGGTATGCCACTCTTCCCCCGCCACCACCTGCTCCCTGCCTGCGTTCTCTGTCAAAACAACAGGACATGATGTCATAGTTTCGAAATTAAGTCCAAAAAGCTTGATGGATAATTTGTGTTGTTAGATTGTCATAGAATATGACCTTTGTACTGGTAAGAAGATGGAACACCATTATATTAGGAAAAGTTTTACTGAGATTATGGTGCTTTCGGATGCTATCAGAGTTTTCACATATACAATTGAAGTTGGAAGTTTACATACACTTTCATTAAAACTAGTTTTTCAACCACACCACACATTTCTTGTTAATTAACAAACTATAGTTTTAGAAAGTCGGTTATTTCATTAATTTTGATTTATTTAACTTTTATTTAACCAGGTAGGCTAGTTGAGAACAGGTTCTGATTTGCAACTGCGACCTGGCCAAGATAAAGCAAAGCAGATCGACACATACAACAACACAGAGTTGAACTAACATACAATCAATAATACAGTAGAAAAATATATATACAGCATGTACAAATGAGGTAGGATAAGAGAGGTAAGGCAATAAATAGGCCATGGTGGCGAAGTAATTACAGTATAGCTGTCACGCCCTGACCTTAGAGAGCCTTTTTAATTCTCTATTTGGTTACGTCAGGGTGTGATTTGGGTGTGCATTCTAGTTTGTCTATTTCTTTGTTGGCCGGGTATGGTTCCCAATCAGAGGCACCTGTCATTCGTTGTCTCTGATTGGGGATCATACTTAGGCATCTCTTTTTCCCACCTTAAGTTGTGGAATCTTGTTTGTGTGTAGTTGCGTTCTGCACTGCATATAGCTTTATGTTCGTTTTCTTATTTAGTTATTTTTTGGTGTCATTTTAAATAAATAAAAAATGTAAGCTTACCACGCTGCACCTTGGTCTCATTCTAATGACGGACGTAACAATAGCAAATAACTTGTTATGGCTGGGGGCAGTATTGAGTAGAGTGGATGAATAAGGTGCCCAGAGTAAACTGCCTGCTACTCAGGCCCAGTTGCTAATATATGCATATTATTAGTAGATTTGGATAGAAAACACACTGAAGTTTCTAAAACTGTTTGCATGATGTCTGTGAGTATAATAGAACTCATATGGCAGGCAAAAACCTGAGAAAAAATCCAACCAGGAAGTGGGAAATCTGAGGTTTGTAGTTTTTCAACTATTTGCCTATCGAATATACAGTGTCTATGGGGTCAATTGCACTTCCTAAGGCTTCCACTAGATGTCAACAGTCTTTAGAACCTTGTTTGATGCTTCTACTGTGAAGGAGGGGGGAATGGGAGCTGGATGAGTCAGTGGTCTAGCAGAGTGCCACGTGAGAGTTAGCTTGAGTTCCATTGTATTTCTGAAGACAAAGGAATTCTCCGGTTGGAACGTTATTGAAGATTTATGATAAAATCATCCTAAAGATTGATTCTATACATTGTTTGACATGTTTCTATGAACTGTAATATAACTTTTTGGACTTTTCGTCTGAACTAAGCGATCGCGCATTGAGCATTTGGATTACTGGGCCAAACGAGCAAACAAAAAGGAGGCATTTGGACATAAATTATGGACTTTATCGAACAAATCAAACATTTATTGTAGAACTGGGATTCCTGGGAGTGCATTCTGATGAAGATGATCAAAGATAAGTGTTTCTAATGTTATTTCTGACTTCTGTTGACTCCACAACATGGCGGATATCTGTACGGCTTGATTTGTTGTCTGAGCGCTGTACTCAGATTATTGCATGGTGTGCTTTTTCGGTAAAGCTTTTTTGAAATCTGACACAGCGGTTGCATTAAGGAGAAGTGTATCTATAATTCCATGCATAATAGTTGAATCTTTTATCAATGTTTATTATGAGTATTTCTGTAAATTGATGTGGCTCTCTGCAAAATCACTGGATGCTTTGGAACTACTAAACATAACGCGCCAATGTAAACTCAGATTTTTGTATATAAATATGAACTTTATCGAACAAAACATATGTATTGTGTAACATGAAGTCTTATGAGTGTCATCTGATGAAGATCATCAAAGGTTAGTGATTAATTTTATCTATATTTCTGCTTTTTGTGACTCCTTTCTTTGGCTGGAAAAATGGCTGTGTTTTTCTGTGACTAGGTGCAGACCTAACATAATCGTTTGGTGTGCTTTCGACGTAAATACTTTTTGAAATCAGACACTGTGGTAGGATTAACAACAAGTTTATCTTTAAAATAGTGTAAAACACTTCTATGTTTGAGGAATTTTAATTAGGAGATTTATGTTGTTTTGAATTTGGCGCCCTGCACTTTCACTGGCTGTTGTCATATTGATCCCGTTAGCGGGATTCAAGCCATAAGACACTGGAATGGTAGGGTGTGCAGAAGATGAATGCGCAAGTAGAGATACTGGGGTGCAAAGGAGCAAGATAAATAAATAAATACAGTATGGGGATGAGGTAGATAGGATGGGCTATTTACAGATGAGCTGTGTACAGGTGCAGTGATCTGGTTAGGACATCTACTTTGTGCATGACACAAGTAATTTTTCCAACAATTGCTTACAGACAGATTATTTCACTTATAATTCACTGTATCACAATTACAGTGGGTCAGAAGATTACATACACTAAGTTGACTGTGCCTTTAAACAGCTTGGGAAATTCCAGAAAATGATGTCATGGCTTTAGAAGCTTCTGATAGGCTAATTGACATTATTTGAGTGCTTCTTTGCTGACATCATGGGAAAATCTGAAGAAATCAGCCAATACCTCCAATTGTAGACCTCCACAAGTCTGGTTCACCCTTGGGAGCAATTTCCAAAATCCTGAAGGTACCACGTTCATCTGCACAAACAATAGTACGCAAGTATAAACACCATGGGACCACACAGCCGGGGTGGCAGGTAGCCTAGTGGTTAGAGCATTGGACTAGTAACCAAAAGGTTGCAAGATCAAATCCCTGAGCTGGCAAGGTAAAAATCTGTTGTTCTACTCCTAAAAAAAAAGCAGTTAACCCACTGTTCCTAGGCCATCACTGAAAATAAGAATTTGTTCTTAACTGACTTGCCTAGTTAAATTAAGCTAAAAATAAAATATTGCTCAGGAGCTAGACATGTTCTGTCTCTTAGAGATTAATGTACTTTGGTGCGAAAAGCGCAAATCAATCCCAGTAACAACAGCAAAGACCTTGTGAAGATGCTGGAGGAAATAGGTAGTATCTAAAGGAAGTATCTAAATCCACAGTAAAATGAGCCCTATATTGACATAACCTGAAAGGCCGCTCAGCAAGGAAGAAGCCACTGCTCCAAAACCGCCATAAAAAAGCCAGACTACGGTTTGAACCTGCACATGAGGACAAAGATTGTACTTTTTGGAGAAATGTCCTGTGGTCTGATGAAACAAAAATAGAACTCTTTGGCCAAAATGACCATCGTTATGTTTGGAGCAAAAATGGGGAGGCTTGCAAGCCGAAGAACACCATCCCAACCGTGAAGGACGGGGTTGGCAGCATCATGTTGTTGGGGTGCTTTGGTGTAGGAAGGACTGGTGCACTTCACAAAATAGATGGCATCATGAGGATGGAAAATGACGTGCATATATTGAAGCAACATCTCAAGACATCAGTCAGTGAGTTAAAGCATGGTCGCAAATGGGTCTTCCAAATGGACAATGACCTCAAGCATACTTCCAAAGTTGTGGCAAAATGGCCTAAGGACAACAAAGTTCAGTTTTGGAGTGGCCATCAAAAAGCCCTGACCTCAATCCTATAGAAAATTTGTGGGCAGAACTGAAAAAGTATGTGCGAGCAAGGAGGCCTAAAAACCTGACTCAGACTAGCTCTGGAAAGCTTGTGGAAGGCTACCCGAAACATTCGACCCAAGTTAAACAATTTAAAGGCAATGCTACCAAATACTATTTGAGTGTTTGCAAACTTCTGACCCACTGGGAATGTGATGAAAGAAATAAAAGCTGAAATAAATCATTTTCTCTACTATTATTCTGGCATTTCACATTCTTAAAATAAAGTGGTGATCCTAACTGACAGGGAGTTTTCACTAGGATTAGGAATTGTGAAAAACTGAGTTTAAATGTATTTGGCTGAGGTGTATGTTCTCTTCCGACTTCAACTGTACATCTACAATCATCTATAGAACATAGCAGGCTCACAGCAAGAGAGAGAGAGACAGAGAGAGAGAGAGAGAGAGAGAGAAACTGAAACAGAAAGTGAGAGAGAGTTAGGGAGAGGTAGAGTAACGTCAAGGGGCAGAGAGAGTGAGAGAGCAAGACAGAAGGGGAAGCAGAGTGAGAGGTAGAGGTTGAGCGAGAGAAAGAGAGGAACTCAGTCGCTTATATTTATAGACCATGTCTCTGGCAAAGATTCCTGACAAATCGTTAAAGACAGAGCAGAGGAGAGCCCAGACCACCTGTCTTGACCAGAAGGGGAGAGAGTAGGGGTAGAGGAGGTGGGAGGGGGGTATAAACACCGGTCTCTAATCCACCACATGACCAGGGTCAGCCATCAACCACAGGACTTCACAGTCGCAGGACCCCACTAATCAACCGTTGAGTTCTATATTTCTCTCTAAATTTCTGCGTACGCCATTTCTTAATCTGCGTATGTACAAAAAAATTGAGATTTATAAACTTGGATCACGCCATACATGTGCATGTTTCCAGTTATAAATCAGACTGTCACGTTCTGACCTGTATTTCCTTTGTTTTGTATTTATTTAGTATGGTCAGGGCGTGAGTTGGGTGGGCAGTCTATGTTTGTTTTTCTATGTTTTGGGTTATTTCTATGTTTCGGCCTAGTATGGTTCTCAATCAGAGGCAGGTGTCATTAGTTGTCTCTGATTGAGAATCATACTTAGGTAGCCTGGGTTTCACTGTGTGTTTGTGGGTGATTGTTCCTGTCTCTGTGTTTGCACCAGATAGGGCTGTTTAGGTTTTCGCACATTTATTGTTTTGGTAGTTATTTCATGTATAGTGTCTTTATAAATTAAAGAACATGAATAACCACCACGCTGCATTTTGGTCCGCTTCTCCTTCACAACAGGAAAACCGTTACACAGACCTGTTGTAAAACTGTGCACGTGTGAACCAGCATTAAAACAATGGAAAACACCCTCCATTCACCTTTTATGGTGACAATAATGGCCTTTATTTGATGTATAGGGCTAATTTGGAACTATCGGGTTTCTACAGTGCCTTGCAAAAGTATTCGGCCCCCTTGAACTTTGCGACCTTTTGCCACATTTCAGGCTTCAAACATAAAGATATAAAACTGTATTTTGTTGTGAAGAATCAACAACAAGTGGGACACAATCATGAAGTGGAACAACATTTATTGCATATTTCAAACTTTTTAACAAATCAAAAACTTAAAAATTGGGCGTGCAAAATTATTCAGCCCCCTTAAGTTAATACTTTGTAGCGCCACCTTTTGCTGCGATTACAGCTGTAAGTCGCTTGGGGTATGTCTCTATCAGTTTTGCACATCGAGAGACTGAATTTTTTTCCCATTCCTCCTTGCAAAACAGCTCGAGCTCAGTGAGGTTGGATGGAGAGCATTTGTGAACAGCAATTTTCAGTTCTTTCCACAGATTCTCGATTGGATTCAGGTCTGGACTTTGACTTGGCCATTCTAACACCTGGATATGTTTATTTTTGAACCATTCCATTGTAGATTTTGCTTTATATTTTGGATCTTTGTCTTTTTGGAAGACAAATCTCCGTCCCAGTCTCAGGTCTTTTGCAGACTCCATCAGGTTTTCTTCCAGAATGGTCCTGTATTTGGCTCCATCCATCTTCCCATCAATTTTAACCATCTTCCCTGTCCCTGCTGAAGAAAAGCAGGCCCAAACCATGATGCTGCCACCACCATGTTTGACAGTGGGGATGGTGTGTTCAGCTGTGTTGCTTTTACGCCAAACCTAACGTTTTGCATTGTTGCCAAAAAGTTCAATTTTGGTTTCATCTGACCAGAGCACCTTCTTCCACATGTTTGGTGTGTCTCCTAGGTGGCTTGTGGCAAACTTTAAACAACACTTTTTATGGATATCTTTAAGAAATAGCTTTCTTCTTGCCACTCTTCCATAAAGGCCAGATTTGTGCAATATACGACTGATTGTTGTCCTATGGACAGAGTCTCCCACCTCAGCTGTAGATCTCTGCAGTTCATCCAGAGTGATCATGGGCCTCTTGGCTGCATCTCTGATCAGTCTTCTCCTTGTATGAACTGAAAGTTTAGAGGGACGGCCAGGTCTTGGTAGATTTGCAGTGGTCTGATACTCCTTCCATTTCAATATTATCGCTTGCACAGTGCTCCTTGGGATGTTTAAAGCTTGGGAAATCTTTTTGTATCCAAATCCGGCTTTAAACTTCTTCACAACAGTATCTCGGACCTGCCTGGTGTGTTCCTTGTTCTTCATGATGCTCTCTGCGCTTTTAACGGACCTGAGACTATCACAGTACAGGTGCATTTATACGGAGACTTGATTACACACAGGTGGATTGTATTTATCATCATTAGTCATTTAGGTCAACATTGGATCATTCAGAGATCCTCACTGAACTTCTGGAGAGAGTTTGCTGCACTGAAAGTAAAGGGGCTGAATAATTTTGCACGCCCAATTTTTCAGTTTTTGATTTGTTAAAAAAGTTTGAAATATCCAATAAATGTCGTTCCACTTCATGATTGTGTCCCACTTGTTGTTGATTCGTCACAAAAAAATACAGTTTTATATCTTTATGTTTGAAGCCTGAAATGTGGAAAAAGGTCGCAAAGTTCAAGGGGGCCGAATACTTTCGCAAGGCACTGTATGTCCTGCCTTGATATAGGTTCTGAGATTTAATAATCAATGATGTCATGCTCCTATCGCAGAGCAATACTGTGTCTACCCATACTATCAAATATTTAACATAATATTTGACATATTTTGTTATCATTTATTCCTCTTAAGGGGGTATTTTACTGTCTTAATGTTTGAATCTTTAGCAGTAAATTATGCTGGATCTGAAATG
This sequence comes from Oncorhynchus clarkii lewisi, assembly GCF_045791955.1. Classification (NCBI taxonomy): domain Eukaryota; kingdom Metazoa; phylum Chordata; class Actinopteri; order Salmoniformes; family Salmonidae; genus Oncorhynchus; species Oncorhynchus clarkii. Next base: position 36,737,252 of record NC_092150.1, read on the forward strand.
GGGATGGTCAGTTTCTGAAAGAGAAAACAATGGCAAATTGTTGTGGACTTGTCAGCAGAACATTTTTAATTCAACAATGTTTTGCGTCGACTTTTCCCTCAACCTAAATATGATGGACTGCAAATTCTGAAATATCTTATAGGGCAGGCTACATTTTTGTTTATTACTGTCACGCCCTGACCTTAGTTATCTTTTTTTCTTTATTATTTGGTTAGGTCAGGATGTGACAAGGGTGGTTTGTTTAGTTTTGTGTTGTCTAGGGGTTTTTGTATGTCTAGGGGTTTTCTAGTCTGGGTGTATATGTCTATGGTTGCCTAGATTGGTTCTCAATCAGAGGCAGCTGTTTATCGTTGTCTCTGATTGGGAACCATATTTAGGTAGCCATATTCCTTGGTTATTTTGTGGGTTGTTATTTTATGTTTAGGTGCCTGTCTGCACTAGCCATATTGCGTCACGGTTCGGTTTGTTAAGTTCTGTTCAGTGTTCTCTCTTTAATTAAAGAGTTATGTTCGCTTACCACGCTGCGCCTTGGTTTCCTCTTTATGACGACTGTTACAGAACAACCCACCAAAAAAGGACCAAGCAGTGTGCTAAAGAGGAGTGGACATCTTGGACCCGGGAGAGAGAGGAGTGGGGGACATCATTGACCTGGGAGGAGGTAATGGCAGGGGACAAGACCCTGCCACGGAAGCAGATGGAGATAGCACAGGAGGATCGGCGACGATATGAGGGTACACGGAAGCCCGAGAGGCAGCCCCAAGATTTTTTTTTGGGGGGGGGGGGACACACGAGGAGATTGCATGAGTCAGGTCGGAGACCTGAGCCAACTCCTCGTGCTAACTGTGGGGAGCGTGTTACTGGTCAGGCACCATGTTATGCGGTGGAGTGCACGGTGTCTCCAGTGCGCTATTCTAGCCCGGTGCACTCTATTCCAGCTCCTCACATTGGCCGGGCTAGAATGGGCATCCAGCCAGGAAGGAGGGTTCCGGCTCAGCGCTCCTGGTCTCCAGTGTACCTCCTTGGACCAGGATATCCTGCGCCGGCTTTGCGTACTGTGTCGCCGGTGAGTCTGCACAGACCAGTGCGTCCTGTGCCAGCGCCCTGCATTTACAGGGCGAAAATAAACATCCAGCCAGGACGGGTTGTGTCAGCTCTACACTCCAGACCTCCAGTATGCCTCTACAGTCCAGTACGTCCTGTTCCTCCTCCTCGCACTCGCCCTGAAGTGCGTGTCCCCAGCCCGGTACCACCAGTTCCGGCACCAGGCCTCCAGTGCGTCTCCAGGGTCCAGTACGCCCTGTTCCTTCTCCTCGCACTCGCCCTGAGGTTCGTGTCCCCAGCCCGGTACCACTAGTTTCGGCACCACGCACCAGGCCTACAGTATGCCTCGGCAGTCCAGAGCGTCCGGGGTCTCCAGCGACGGTCCCCAGCCCGGGGTCCCCAATCCAGAACATCCGGCGATAATCCACGCAGCGAGGGTCCCCAGCCCGGGGCCTACAGCAAGGATCCGCAGTTCAGAGCCTCCGGCGATGATCCATGGGTCAGTGCTACAAGAGCGGACTCAGTGTAATGGGGGGGAGGGGGGCGGCGTCCAGAACCAGAGCCGCCACCAAGGTTAGATGCCCACCCAGACACTCCCATATAGGTTTAGGTTTACGGCCGGGAGTCCGCAACTTTGTGTGGGGGGGGGGGGGGGGGTACTGTCACGCCCTGACCTTAGTTATCTTTGTTTTCTTTATTATTTGGTTAGGTCAGGGTGTGACAAGGGTGGTTTGTTTAGTTTTTGTATTGTCTAGTGGTTTTTCTAGTCTAGGTGTATGTCTATGGTTGCCTAGATTGGTTCTCAATCAGAGGCAGCTGTTTATCGTTGTCTCTGATTGGGAACCATATTTAGGTAGCCATATTCCTTGGTTATTTTGTCGGTTGTTATTCTATGTTTAGTTGCCTGTCTGCACTAGCCATATTGCTTCACGGTTTGTTTTGTTTAGTTCTGTTCAGTGTTCTCTCTTTAATTAGAGTTATGTTCGCTTACCACGCTGTGCCTTGGTCTCCTCTTTATGATGACCGTGACAATTACAGTGCTTACAGTAGCATACATATGCCAACTTCAACATGAAAGTTGTCGACATTTCAGCTGTTCGACTGTATAACAGTGTTTTAAATTATATGGCAAAACTTGAAATGCATAAATATAGCCTATTTACTACCCTACTAGGCCCAATTAAATGAGAGATGGACATGGAAATGTGTTGTCTGGCCCCTTTGGAAATGTGAACCTATCACGGACAGAAAAGGTGAGAAATTTATTCTGCAACGGTTATTAAAATAAATAAGAAAATATTCCTATGTCTAATTATTTTTAGATTAAACAAATAAAAGGCAGAGATTTTCCCCATCTGTACAAACAACTTAGGTCTACTTGCCAGCTTGCAGTACAATATTTCAACCACTAGCAGATGTGCTTGCAAATGGTCTAAAGTTTGCGGGGAGGTTAGCGCATTCTCATGTGAAGTACATTTTATATAAACGCCAACTTTCGTGTGAAAACTGGCACACACACATTTTGGGGTAGATTTTGTACGTATTCAGTTTATAAATGAGGCACGGGACCTGGCGACACATACTGTATACACGCGCGCACACACACAAACTCTCCCTCTGCACATCTAGTCTAGAGCCCCTTGCCTGTGCAGTAATCAACACAACAGAAAATAATCACGTGACAAAATTGGATAAATTAATACATTTACATACAAATGTATGTTATGCATTAAAATAGATTTTAAAATGCATAAAAAATAAATTTATACATCTCAAATGACTCTCTATTACCTAGGGCACTACTTTTGAGCAGAGCCCTATGAGCCTGTTTGCTAGGCTGGACAGTATGGTTCCGTCCAAAATGGCATCCTATTCCCTATATAGTGCACTACTCTTTACCAGGGCCCATAGGGCATAGGGTGCCATTAGCACACAGGCCCTGTGCAGATAACCATCTGATGGCACACAGGGAAATAATGACAACATTGGATCTGAACCTGGGATCCAAGGTCAACCCTGAAGCTAGCAGTGGACTGAACACATTCAACTGGTTTTGGCAAAGATATATACATACACACACACACACCCATGTGCACGTGCACACACAACCATACGCAGGGTTGGGGAGATGCATGTAATCTGATACCACAAACAATGTAACTGTCATCAGTTACATTACCAGCAAAGGTAACACTTCTAATTGTAAAAGGGTTTGTAATTACGTTAACGGTTATTTAATCATGTGTAAATACATTATAGACCATTAAATGGGTCATAACAAATTGTTCAAATAGTGTGCCACTATTTCCCTCTAGCTATTAACCATTTATAAATGCACCTATAAATACATTTAATGTTGAACCCTTATATATTAGCATGCAACCTTATTTTCAATGCTTGCACAGATAAACAATAGTTATTTTCTCACATTTGGGTGTGATGCATTGTTGCTCTGTCCCAGGAACCGAAATGGTTGGCTTTCAGACCAATGGACAACTCCCATGATGTGTCTTGCCCCAACTTTGAAACCCTGATGATGTATTGGGACACGTATTTATTCCAGGAATGAAGGCCTCATCTCAAGATCTCAATACATATTATTGGTGTGGTTCGCTGGTTTCTGAAAAAAATCCCCTGACTTTGTGAGATCTGCCCATCTGTGAATCGTGCTTGAAATATAGGCGACCTGGAATGTGCCCAGAATGCGTTGACACTGACATCATGTGACAGTGCCTAGTGAAGAATTCTGATGAACGTGGCTATGAGAAGTGAGCAAAGACCAGACATAAAAGATTACGCAAAATAAACATTGTTCACAATGTAAAAATGTTGACAGAGGAAAGATACATCTCTATGCAATTTGTTTAACTTTTGAATACATCAATTCTGCTGGATGATTTAGCATTCTGCTCAGCTAGCTAAGTAGCTGTTTCAGTATGATATGTTGGATAAAGGAATAAAGACAGACACCAATGTCAGGTTCAATAGCCTTGTTTGTGCATTGTACAAATCCCTACACATGGAGTCCGGCGAACAGTCCAGCTAGTCAAATACCTATCAACTAGACTCCGTAACATCATCCTTTTCAATAGAAAGTGCAAACATAAAGGCATAACATTAAGTTCTTAACAGTCAGGTCATAACAATAGAAAAAACATGACATTTTCTTTTTACTTCAGTTGTCATCTTCCTTTTTTAATGTAATTTAATTATTTAAGAAAATATATAGATTTTAATTAACCGAGGGCAAGTTAACAGTCCCTTGCTTACAGAGTAAGCCTGTCCGGTGGCTTGCACAGCCGACCCACCCGTGAGTAAGTATTGGCTCTGACAGGGGTAGGATTAGGGGCACGAGCTGGAGAGCTTGGTGGGGTAGAAGCCTCACCTTCAGTTGGCCCATGTCTCAATTCTGCGCCCCTTACCCTTAGGCCTGGACTGTGATCCAGCTCATCTAGGTGAGTGTATGGCGTGTTCTGGTTTGTCTGCTCTGCTACGCGCAGATCCACCCGATTGCGACGATAGAGGGAGCCACCAACATCCACCAGGTAAGAACGTGGTGCAACTCTCTGCAGGCATGTGCCCAGCCTCGAAAGTCCTGTGTGGTCTCCCGGCAGTGGTTTCATCCTTATCATTTCACCCATCTCCAGCTCTGGTAGGTCTCGAGCAGTCCGGTCGTAGAAGCACTTAGCGAGCTGCTTTCTGTGACGAAGTTTGTCCGTGACGCCAACCATGATGCAGGGCTCAAGTAGCTTGTTAGCTACGGGGATGGTAGTCTTCAGACGTCTGGACAGAAGGCGTTGTGTTGGGCTGCTGTCCATGTTTTCGGTGGGTGTGTTCCTCCACTGTAAGATCGCTTTCCATGGGTCGTTGCTGTCGCGCAAGGCCCTGCTTAACAGGTTTTTTGCAATCTTGACAGCTGATTCTGCCTTGCCATTTGCTTTTGGGTGTCTTGGAGAGGAGGTCACGTGGTCAAACTTCCATTCTGAGGCGAAACGCTTGAACTGTGCAGTGAATTGTGGGCCATTGTCCGTGATTAACTTGTCAGGCTGACCTTGCCTTGCAAACTGCGCCTTGCAGCGCTTTATGACCGTCTCTGCAGACAATTCAGGGAGCAGTTCAATTTCCCAAAAGTCAGAGTAGTGATCTCCTGACCCCTCCTGTCTCAGCCTCCAGTATTTATGCTGCAGCAGTTTATGTGTCGGGGGGCTAGGGTCAGTTTGTTATATCTGGAGTACTTCTCCTGTCCTATTAGGTGTCCTGTGTGAATTTAAGTGTGCTCTCTCTAATTCTCTCTTTCTCCCTTTCTCTCTCTCGGAGGACCTGAGCCCTAGGACCATGCCTCAGGACTACCTGACATGATGACTCCTTGCTGTCCCCAGTCCACCTGGCCGTGCTGCTGCTCCAGTTTCAACTGTTCTGCCTTATTATTATTCGACCATGCTGGTCATTTATGAACATTTGAACATCTTGGCCATGTTCTGTTATAATCTCCACCCGGCACAGCCAGAAGAGGACTGGCCACCCCACATAGCCTGGTTCCTCTCTAGGTTTCTTCCTAGGTTTTGGCCTTTCTAGGGAGTTTTTCCTAGCCACCGCGCTTCTACACCTGCATTGCTTGCTGTTTGGGGTTTTAGGCTGGGTTTCTGTACAGCACTTTGAGATATCAGCTGATGTACGAAGGGCTATATAAATAAATTTGATTTGATTTGATCAACGATGAGAAGATAGTCCTTTTGTCTGTGGCTGAATAAGTCCATGCTGACGATTTGCCAGGCCCTTGTGGGCAGTTCATGTGACATCATGGTTTCCTTTTGCTGTTCATGAGCGTACTCGTTGCATGTGGTACAGTTGCTGACAAAGTCTTTAATTTCTGCTTGCATGTTTGGCCAGTATAATGTTTCACGAGCCTGGCGGTAGCATGCGTCACCTCCAACGTGACTGGAGTGTATGCGGGTAAGCATCTCTGGACGTAGTGATTTGGGAATACCTCTGACCTCTGAACAAGACGCCATTTTGCACGCTGATCTCATCTCGAAAGTCCAGTATTCTCTCACTGTGAAAGATGTCTCCTCTTTCAGGTATGGCCAACCTGCGAGAGCCATGGACTTCAGTGACTGTAGGTGTTCGTCCTTGTCAGTGTGTTGCCTTATCTGGGCTAGGCGGTGATCTGTGACGTTGAAGTAGTCTGCCTGATTGATCTGTTGAACATCTTGTTGTTCCTGCTGTAGCGAACAGATGGCCTGCTGCTGATAGACAGTGCCTCTGCCTGTACATTGTGTTGTTGCCCTGCTCAGTGTGTCGCTGATGTACATCTCTGGTCCTGGCTTATAAATGACCTTCAGGCTGTAGTTTTCCGGCTTCAGGCCTTTTGCCGAGAGAATATGGCCATGGAAGTGGACGTCTTTCACCTTGAACTGCAGCTTCTTCAGGCCAAGGCAAAGCTTAACTGATCGGCAGCGCTCCATCAGTGCCAGGAGCTTCACATCGTGGTCGCGTTCTGATGGGTTCAATGCCATTGAGCCAAACCAGTAACTCGTGCTGCTTGCGTTGGTATATTTCAGGCTCCACTGAGACACCAAACGGGAGCTTGAGCCAGCGTTTCCGACCCCAGGGGGTCCAGAAGGTAGTCATGAAGCTGCTTTCTTCGTCCAGCTTGCATTGAAGGAATGCATCTTGGGCATCCAGCAAGGTGAAAATCCTGGCCTTGGGAAGCTTATAGAGGACATCCTCTAGTGTCGGCATGATCAGAAGTGGCTCGGAAAACACACGTTTGTTATTTTTGTAGCTAAGTACAGTATAGGCGCAGTTACGTTCCATATGCGAACACACGCCGTTTCCTACTCACAACACTGATCACCTCGTTGTTAGCTGGCTAGCTAGCATCACTACCTACTTCGATGACTGAAGGCAAAGAAATCTCATATTCCATTGCTATGGCAGCGAACATTCCGCCACCAAATCCCATGGTTCTCACAGGGGACTGGAATACTAATTGGGATAACTTCAGGGATGAATTCGAGGACTATGCGCTGGCAACCGGTCTACATGAGAAACCCAACGAGGTACAAGCTGCAACTCTGAGGAGTTTAATGGGCAGCGAATGCTGGCATATCTATCGGCACAATCTCACCCTCACAGCACTACAACAGTGTGATGCAAAGGCTATATTGGATGCATTGGAGAATTACTTCAACCCCGCCAGAAACGGCATTTACGAGCGGTTCGTTTTCGGAAGCTGCAAACAGGAAGAGGGTGAGTCAGTACACAACTTTGTAACCCGTTTGAGAGAGAAATCCGCCACTTGTGAATATGGGGGATTGAAAGATGAATTGATTCGTGACAAAATAGTACTGGGAATTGCAAATGAGGATACACGCCGGCGTCTACTGAGAGAGAGAGGCTTAACATTAGTAACTGCCATTGAAATGTGCCGCACTGCTGAAGTCACTGACATGAGAATGAGAGCAATGGAAATTGAAACCCCACGCTCCGACGTTGATACTGTTCACGCTGTTGCTAGGCAGACATTCAGACTAAACCAATCGAGGCAGAGCAATTCACCACGAACGGTGAACACAGAGAGCCACGTAGCATGTAAATACTGTGGGAATACACACACACGTGGCAAAGAGCACTGCCCTGCCTACGGAAAACCATGCAGAGCTTGTGGAACTAATAATCATTTTGAAAAAGTGTGTCTCAAAAGCAAAAGAAGGGTGAGTGAGGGCAAGATTCACTGTGTTGATGATGTCACTCAGTGTTCAGAGCTGAACAGTGAAAGTGACATTTACATGCATGAATCCATTGGGGCTGTACACTCAAGAGGGAAGAAATGGTTTGTGACAATACGATTACACAACAAGCAACAACAATGTCAACTGGATTCCGGTGCTACATGCAAAGTAATGAGCTACAAAGACAAAATCAATCTGGCACCTGACACACATCTATTGCCCAGCGATACTAGACTAAAGCTGTACTCAGGAGAGCTAATGAGCTCTATGTGCACCTTTGAGACCGAACGTGTTATTCAGGGACGCAAACACAAGCTCGAGTTTGAGATTGTAAAAAACAGTCAACATCCTCTCCTCTCAGGCTCTACATGCGAACGCCTGTGACTGATGCAGTTCACTGTACCAAATGAACTGCACATTGTGGATCATGTCCAGCATGGACCCGTGTCCAAAGAACAACTACTCAGCAGATATGACGATGTATTCAACATGCCCGTTGAATCTGTGCCTGGGGAGGTACACTTTGAAGTGGATGAGAGCATCACTCCAGTCCAGTGTGCTCCTCGCAATGTGCACATTGCAATGAAAGTGGCTGTGAAGGCCCAGCTGGACAAGTATGAGGCCGATGGCCACATGACATCTGTGACTGAACCAACTGACTGGATCAGCAATATGGTCATAGTGAAAAAAACAGAGAAGCTGAGGGTCTGCATCGACCCAAAGCATCTGAACCAAGCACTGAAACGATCCCACTTCTGACACCATGTTTCAGTATGATATGTTGGATAAAGGAATAAAGACAGACACCAATGTCAGGTTCAATAGCCTTGTTTGTGCATTGTACAAATCCCTACACATGGAGTCCGGGGAACAGTCCGGCTACTTGAATACCTATCAACTAGACTCCGTAACAGTAGCTATCTAGCTAGATAATGTTTTCCAGCACATCTGTCCTACCTAGCTCGCTAGGAAACGTTTGCTAGCGAGCTAGCTAGCATTAGGTAAAATCTAAAACGTATTTCTGGATATAGACATTCTGCTAGATGATTTAACACAAGATAATCACTGGCATGATATAGCTAACTAGGTCACATTTACTTGCTAGCTCTGCTAGCTAGCAAACGTAGCTGCCAGTTAGCTAGCTAACATCGACATGACTGAGATTCCATGCAATTTGTTTAGCTAGCTGTTTTGGATTAGCACGCTAGCTAGCAAGTTATCTTACTTTGAACTCCGGTACAGTCTCTATCCTTTGTCAGCACACTAACAGGAGTGGTTCCAATTTTAAGACTAACTTACTAGCTATAGCTATCTAATTAGCAAAAATGTTAACTAGCTAACCCCTTCCATCTGTGGTAGCTAGCTATTAACGTTATTGTTACCAAGTGCTATTGTCACGTCCTGATCTGTTTCACCTGTCATTGTGCTTGTCTCCACACCCTCCAGGTGTCGCCCATCTTCCCCACTTATCCTCTGGGTATTTATACCTGTGTTTTCTGTCTGTCTGTGCCAGTTCGTCTTGTTTGTTCAAGCCTACCAGCGTTTTTTGTCTCAGCGCCAGCAGCAGTCTCTCTTTTCTCTCCCTCCTGGTTTCGACCCCAGTCTGTCCCGACTCTGAGCCCGCCTGCCTGACTACTCTGCATGCACTTGACCCTGGGCCTGCTTGCCGTTTTGAACCTTGGCCCCACCACTCTGGATTATCGACCCCTGCCTGCTTTGACCTGTCATTTGCCTGCAACTGTTGTTCCAATAAACATTGTTACTTCTACACAGTCTGCACTTGAGTCTTACCTGAAACCTGATAGTTATAATTATTACTATTATTATACGCTAGCAGTGGATAACATAACTAGCTAATCCTAAATGGTAGAAATCATGATAATGATGATAGTAGAATAGCTAGTGTCTATGCTAAATTGTAATAAATAGTGAATCTGTTATCAATTTCTATTCTGATTTGTAATATAAAAAGGGGAGAAAAAGACACCCCTTGTTTGTTTATCTGAATTAGCTAGGCTACTCACTATACCAATGATAGGCTATCGATTTGAGTCACTGCAATTACAATTGTTACAATGTATCCTTCCATTAAATTAAATATTGTTCAATATATCTATTGAATGTGTTAGGATATTATATACTATTATAAATGTTTGTAACTTAATTAACAAATATAAATGGCCAGCATTTTTCCACTTTAAAGTTAATTTGTTGAATTAATTTCCTTAATGTGTTTGAACCAGTCAGTTGTGTTGTGACAAGGTAGGGGTGGTATACAGAAGATAACCCTATTTGGTAAAAGATCAAGTCCATATTATGACAAGAACAGCTCAAATAAGCAAAGAGAAATGACAGTCGATCATTACTTTAAGACATGAAGGTCAGGCAATCTAGAAAATTTCAAGAACCTTTCAAAAGTTTCTTCAAGTGCAGTCGCAAAAAACATCAAGCTCTATGATGAAACTGGCTCTCATGAGGATTGCCACTGGAAAGGAAGACCCAGAGTTACCTCTGATGCAGAGGATAAGTTCATTAGAGTTACCAGCCTCAGAAATTGCAGCCCAAATAAATTCACACAAACAGACAATATGGACTGTTTAGAGGAGACAACGTGACTCAGGCCTTCCTGGTCGAATTGCTGCAAAGAAACCACTACTAAAGGACACCAATAAGAATAATAGACTTGCTTGGTTAAGAAACACAAGCAATGGACATTAGACTGGTGGAAATCTGTCCTCTGGTCTGATGAGTCCAAATTTTAGATTTTTGATTCCAACCGCCGTGTCTTTGTGAGACACAGTGTAGATGAACAGATGACCTCTGCATGTGTGGTTCCCACTGTGACACAGGGAGGAGGAGGTGTGATAGTGTGGGGGTGCTTTGCTGGTGACACTTTCTGTGATTTATTTTGAACTCAAGGCACACTTAACCAGCATGGACTATCATTTGTTTTTCAACAGGACAATGATCCAACACACCTCCAGGCTGCGTAAGGGCTATTTGACCAAGAAGGAGAGTGATGGAGTGCTGCATCAGATGACCTGCCCTCCATAATTACCTGACCCCAACCCAATTGATGGTTTGGGATGAGTTGGACCGCAGAGTGAAGGAAAAGCAGTCAACAAGTGCTCAGCATATGTGGGAACTCCTTCAAGACTGTTGGAAAAGCAATCCAGGTGAAGCTGGTTGAGAGAATGCCAAGAGCGTTTAGAACAAACTTCCTTTAGATTTTTTTGGGGGACTATCTGTTGTTCCATGTAATGAATATGTTATTCAATGCATTTGTATGGGCTAATGGCAGTGAGGCCCCAATTGTTTTTTCACCAAAGCTATATTTTTTATACATCAAGGGGTCTTAAAATTCCAAATCAAATAGCGAAATGATCCTTCATAGGATCTTCTTAAAACAATTCCATATAGCTTAGTAGAATCCCCCCCAAACATCACAATAAGAATATGCACTGAATAAACGCCTTCTGAAAATAACCTATTGATTACATCAAAAAAAGACCCAACTTTTAGTCCATAGATTTTCCGGTTCACGTGGCATGCATTAAATGTGTGGCTTTATTGTGGCTTTCTTTTACAAACTTACTATGAATTAACAGACTCAACAACAACAAAAAACACCATATTAAGGTATGAGATGTTCATTGTATGACAAGAAAAAACTAACAGGTCTATTTCACCCCAGCATAGTCTGGCCATCCACAATTCACTAGCGGGAACATGGCGGCTCTCAACACCAGACAACATAAAGAGCTTGAAGTTACTATCCAAGAGATTGTTTGTGAGGAGATTACGTCTGCCCTCGACTTGCAATTAAAACCGTTAAATGAATCCCTCGCATTGCTCACTTCTAAAAGAGAAGACCTAAACTGAAGTGGAAATGTCTCTCGCTGTATAATTGGACGAATGCACAGATTTGAAGTCAAACTGTGAATTGTTTGCCTTGCTGACCCTGGGTCAGAGCCAGTGGGAAAAAAATTGCTTGTTATTTCTTGTCATATAATGAACCTTAATGTGTTTAAAAAATAATAATCTGTTAATTCGTAGTAATGACAGAGAGAATGGCGCTGGAGGAGATTGCTGCCGTTTTACGGGCTCCAAACCAATTGTGCTATTGTGTGTGTTTTTTCGCGTTGTTTGTAACTTATTTTGTACATAATGTTTCTGCCACTGCCTCTTAAGGCCGAAAAGAGCTTCTGGATATCAGGACAGTGATTACTCACCTTGTACTGGACAAAGATGTTTTCTTTAACGAGTCAGACGTGAAGGATTTACTTCAGACACCCGACAAGGTCCAAAATCCCCGTAATTTGCATGAAGAAGAGATGGAGATATTGGGGACGTAGGTCGGGGTGCCTTGTAGGGATCGGACGGCGAGTGAGTAATCCGCCTCTACCATCAGTCATATTAGCCAACGTGCAATCATTGGATAATAAAATGTATGAGTTCCGATCAAGACTATCCTACCAATGGGACATTAAAAACTGTAATATCTTATGTTTCACAGAGTCGTGGCTGAATGACAACATGGAAAAAAGCAGCTGGCTGGGTTTTCGGTCCATCAGCAAGATAGAACAGCTGCCTGCCTCTATTTGTAAATAACAACCGGTGCACAAAGTCTAATATTAAAAAGTCTGGAGGTTTTGGTCAGTATAACAGAGTATACTGAGTATAACACAATAAGCTGTAGACCACACTATTTACCAAGAGAGTTTTCATCTATATTTTTTCAAGCTGTCTATTTACCAACACAAACCAATGATGGCACTAAGACAGCACTCAATGAGCTGTATAAGGCCATAAGCAAACAAGAACATGTTGGTCTAGAGGAGGCGCTCCTAGTGGCCAGGGACTTAAAATTAAATCAGTTTTACTTCATTTCTACCAGCATGTTACATGTGCAACCAGAGGAAGAAAAAATCAAGACCACCTTTACTCCACACACAGAGACACGTACAAAGCTGTCCCTCGCCCTCCATTTGGCAAATCTGACCATAACTCTATTCTTCTGATTCCAAGTAAAAACTAAAGCAGGAAGTACCAGTGACTCGCTCAATAAGGAAGTGGTCAGATGACGCAAATTATAAGATACAGGACTGTTTTGCTAGCACAGACTGGAATATATTCCAGGATTCTTCCGGTGGCATTGAGGAGTACACCACATCAGACACTGGATTCATCAATATGTGAATCGATGAGGTCATCCCCACAGTGACCGTACATACATACCCCAACCAGAAGCCATGGATAACAGGCAACATCTGCACTGAGCTAAAGGGTAGAGCTACCGCTTTCAAGTAGCAAAACTCTAACCAGGACACTTAGAAGGAATTCCGCTTTGCCCTCTGACGAACCATCAAACAGGCAAAGTGTCAATACAGGACTAAGATTGAATCGTACTACACCGGCTCCAATGCTCATCAGATGTGGCTGGGCTTGCAAACTATTACGGACTACTTATTTTTATTTTATTTTACCGTTATTTTACCAGGTAAGTTGACTGAGAAAACATTCTCATTTACAGCAACAACCAGGGGAATAATTACAGGGGAGAGGAGGGGGATGAATGAGGCTATAAGCTATAAAGGGAAGCATAGCTGCGAGCTGCCCAGTGACATGAGCCTATAAGACGAGCTAAATAACTTCTATGCTCACTTCGAGGCAAGCAACACTGAAGCATGCATGGGAGCATCAGCTGTTCCAGACGACTGTGTGATCAGGCTCTCTGTAGCCGATGTGAGTAAGAACTTTAAACAAGTCAACATTCACAAGGCCGCAGGGCCAGACGGATTACCTGGACGTGTTCTCCGAGCATGCGCTGACCAACTGGCAAGTGTCTTCACTGACATTTTCAACCTGTCAACTGACATTTTCAACCATTTTCCATGAGCAAGTCTGTTATAACAACATGTTTCAAGCAGACCACCATGGTCCCTGTGCCCAAGAACACCAAGGTTACCTGCCTAATTGACTATCAACCTGAAGCTCTCACGTCTGCAGCCATGAAGTGCTTTTAAAGGCTGGTCATTGCTCACATCAACACCTTTATCCCAGGAACCCTAGACCCACGTCAATTTGCATACCGCCCCAACAGAGCCACAGATGATGCAATGACTATTGCACTCCACACTGCGCTTTCCCATTTGCTTGGGGTCATTGTCTATTTGGAAGACCCATTTGCGACCAAGCTTTAACTGATGTCATGAGATGTTGTTTCAATATGTCCATGTAATTTTCCTTCCCTCATGATGCCATCTATTTTGTAAAGTGCACCACTTCCTCCTGCAGCAAAGCACCTCCACAACATGATGCTTCCACCCCTGTGCTTCACGGTTGGGATGGTGTTCTTCGGCTTGCAATCCTCCCCCTTTTTCCTCCAAACTTAACAATGGTAATTATGGCCAAACAGTTCTATCTTTGTTTCATCAGACCAAAAGTACGATCTTTGTCCCCATGTGCAGCTGCAAATTGTAGCCTGGCTTTTCTATGGCGGTTTTGGAGCAGTGGCTTCTTCCTTGCTGAGCAGCCTTTCAGGTTATGTCGATATAGGACTCGTTTTACTGTGGATATAGATATTTTTGTACCTGTTTCCTCCAGCATCTTCATAAGGTCTTTTACTGTTATTCTGGGATTGATTTGCACTTTTCCCACCAAAGTACATTAATCTCTAGGAGACGGAACGCGTCTCCTTCTTGAGCGGAATGACGGCTGCGTGGTCCCATGGTGTTTATACTTGCGTACTATTGTTTGTACAGATGAACGTGATACCTTCAGACGTTTGGAAATTGCTCCCAAGGATGAACCAGACTTGTGGAGCTCTACAAAAAAAATTCTGAGGTCTTGGCTGATTTCTTTAGATTTTTCCATGAAAAGAGGCACTGGGTTTGAAGGTAGAAAAACAAGAAACTTGTGGAGTGATTGACAAACGAGTTTTAATGACTCCAACCTAAGTGAATGTAAACTTCCGACTTCAACTGTACATATGATATGAGTAATGTAAGATATGTAAACATTATTAAAGTGACATTTATTTAAATTGGCATTCTATAAAGTGACTGTGATCCATTTTTTAGTGGCCAGTGATTGGGTCTCTATGTGGGCAGCATCATCTCTGAGTTAGTGATTGCTGTTTAGCAGTCTGATGGCCTTGAGATAGAAGCTGTTTTTCAGTCTCTCCGTCCCAGCATTGATGCACCTGTACTGACCTCGCCATTTGGATGATAGCGGTGTGAACAGGCACTGGCTCGGGTGGTTGTTGTCCTTGATGATCTTTTTGGCATTCCTGTTACATCAGGTGCTGTAGGTGTTATGGAGGGCAGGTAGCTTGCCCCCAGTGATGTGTTGTGCAGACCGCACCACCCTCTGGAAAGCTTTGCGGTTGAGGCCGGTGCAGTTGCCTTACCAGGCTGTGATACACCCCGACAGGATGCTTTCGAATGTGCATCTGTAAAAGTTTGTCAGGGTTTTGAGTGAATCGCCAAATTTCTTCAGCCTCCTGAGGTTGAAGATACGCTGTTGCGCCTTCTTCACCACACTCTGTGTGGTTGGACCATTGCAGCTTGTCTGTGACGTGTACGCCAAGGAACATAGAACTTTCCACCTTCTCCACTGCTGTCCTTTCGATGTAAATGTAGGGAAAATGGCACGCATGGCTTAAAGAAACAGTCGCTTTCAAACTAGGGATTTTGTGGCTAATTGAGGTAAAACAGTAATTCTTCTCACGTGCATGTATGAACTACACATTGACACATCCAGACCAAAAAGGTAGGGTTAAAAAAGACTTACTAGTCTCCAAAGTACCAGAGAATGTCTTTAAAAGAAACATAGGCTATTTCTGTCACGACTTCCGCCGAGGTTGGCTCTCCTGCCTGTTCGGGCGGTGCTCGGCGGTCGTCGTCACCGTCCTACTAGCCACCACCGATCCCTTTTTCGTTTGTCTGTTGGTTTTGTCTTATTAGTTTCACCTGTGTGTATTTTAGTTTAATTGACGTCCTTATATGTAGTAGGTTGTCCCGCCCTTGTTTTGTGCGGGATTGTTTTGGATTCATGTATTTTGGGTTAATACGTGTGTGTTATTTTCTCCGATAATATTTTGATCCTGTGTTGGATTATTTCACCCTGTATATTTGGGTTGACCGTGTTTGGTTTCCGGAGAATAAAAAACTATCGACTCACTGTAACCTGCTCTCTGCGCCTGATGCCACCCACCTTGATATTACGTGACAGAATCCCGCACCACCCATGGAATCAGCAGGAGCAGCCGCGTCTCCTCTCCCATCGATGGAGGAGAGAGTCCTCCACCACACCAGCGTGCTTCATCGGATTGGTTCTGCCATGGACCAAATGATGGAGAGGATGGATCGATGGGAGAGGAGTGGTCTTCCCACATCATCGCTAGCACCCCCTTCTCCAGCACCTCCTGTTCCTGCGACTACATCGGGCTCCGGGGCTCTTCGGTTGACACTCCCACGGGAGTATGACGGAACGGCGGCTGGGTGCCAGGGTTTCCTCCTTCAACTGGAACTATACCTGGCTACCGTGCGTCCTGCTCCTTCTGGAGAGGAGAGTGTGAGCGCCCTCGTCTCCTGCTTGACTGGGCGAGCCCTCGAGTGGGCCAACGCAGTGTGGAATGGTCCGGACTCGGCGAGGGATAATTACCCAGAGTTCACCCGCCGATTCCGAGCTGTTTTTGACCATCCACCAGAGGGTCGGGCGGCGGGTGAACGGCTGTTCCACCTGCGGCAGGAGACGAGGAGCGCACAGGACTTCGCTCTGGAGTTCAGGACCTTGGCCGCAGGAGCAGGATGGAACGACAGGGCCTTGGTCGATCATTTCAGATGCAGTCTCAGGGAGGACGTCCGCAGGGAGCTGGCATGTCGGGACACCACCTGCACACTGGATGAGCTCATTGACTTGGCTATCCGTCTCGACAATCTGCTGGCTGCCCGCGGGCGTTCGGATCAGGCCCTGTCGTTTCCACTTCCCAGCCCTCCTGCCCCTATCCCTATGGAATTAGGAAGGGCAGCTTCGAGGGGGACCGGAGGAGGAGTGTCCTCCTGCACCAGTTGTGGTCGACGAGGGCACACGTCAGACCGGTGCTGGGAGTCGGGATGGCAGGCGGAGCACTGCTCGATCACCCCAGGTGAGTAAGCACCAGACTCACCCAGAGCCTCCTGTCGGTCATGTGTATGTATTGACTTCTTTCCCTGGGTTTTTTCCCTCTCTACAGCATAAGGCACTAGTCGATTCAGGCGCAGCTGGGAATTTCATGGATCGTGGGATTGCGTTAAGGCTAGGGATTCCCCTGGTGTCGTTAGACCAACCCTTCCCCGTGCACTCCTTAGATAGCCGACCATTAGGGTCAGGAGTGATTAGGGAGGCTACGGTGCCACTGGACATGGTAACGCAGGGGGATCATAAGGAGCAGATTAGTCTGTTCCTTATAGATTCACCTGCGTTTCCAGTGGTGTTGGGGGTTCCCTGGTTAGCTCAACACAATCCGGTGATTTCCTGGCGACAGGGGGCTCTTAAGGGGTGGTCAGAGGAGTGTTCAGGTAGGTGTAGAGGAGTTGCCGTTGGTGCGACTACGGTGGAGAGTCCAGACCAAGTCTCCACCGTGCGCATTCCCTCTGAATATGCCGATTTGGCTATCGCCTTCAGTAAAAGGAAGGCGACCCAATTACCACCTCATCGTCGAGAGGACTGCGTGATAAACCTTCTGGAGAACGTTGCACTTCCTAGGAGTCACGTGTATCCATTGTCCCAGGAGGAGACGGTAGCGATGGAAACATACGTTGCTGAATCGCTGAGACAGGGGTACATTCGGCCCTCCGCATCACCCGTCTCCTCAAGCTTCTTTTTTGTGAAGAAGAGGATGGAGGTCTGCGTCCGTGCATTGATTATAGAGGTCAAAATTCCATCACAGTGGGGTTTAGTTACCCACTACCTCTCATCACTACGGCGGTGGAATCATTTCACGGGACGCGCTTCTTCACAAAACTGGACCTGAGGAGCGCGTATAATCTGGTGCGTATCCGGGGAGGAGATGAGTGGAAAACTGCATTTAGTACTACATCTGGTCATTATGAGTACCGCGTCATGCCATACGGGTTGAAGAATGCTCCAGCCGTCTTCCAATCCTTCGTAGACGAAATTCTCCGAGACCTGCTCGGGCAGGGAGTGGTAGTGTACATCGATGACATCTTGATCTATTCTGCCACACGCGCGGCGCATGTGTCTCTGGTGCGTAAGGTACTTGGGCGACTGCTGGAGCATGACCTGTATTGCAAGGCGGAGAAATGTGAGTTTTTCAAGCAGTCCGTTTCCTTCCTGGGATATAGTATTTCCACCTCTGGGGTGGTGATGGAGGATGACCGCGTTACAGCCGTGCGTAATTGGCCGACTCCGACCACGGTGAAAGAGGTGCAGCGGTTTTTAGGGTTTGCCAATTACTACCGGAGGTTTATCCGGGGTTTTGGTCAGGTGGCTGCTCCCATCACCTCGCTGCTGAAGGGAGGACCGATGCGCTTGCGCTGGTCAGCAGAGGCGGGCAGAGCATTCACTCGTTTGAAGGAGCTGTTCACCAATGCGCCCGTGTTGGCGCATCCGGACCCCTCTTTAGCGTTCATAGTGGAGGTGGATGCGTCCGAGGCTGGGGTCGGAGCCGTGCTGTCCCAACGCTCGGGCGTGCCACCCAAGCTTCGCCCTTGTGCTTTCTTTTCGAGCAAGCTCAGCCCAGCGGAGCGAAACTATGATGTGGGGGACCGGGAGTTGTTAGCTGTAGTCAAGGCTCTGAAGGTGTGGAGACATTGGCTTGAGGGGGCTAAACACCCCTTTCTCATCTGGACTGACCATCGTAATCTCGAGTATATCCGGGCAGCGAAGAGACTAAATCCACGTCAGGCTAGATGGGCCATGTTTTTTACCAGGTTCCGGTTTACCCTCTCGTACCGGCCAGGCTCCCAAAACACCAAAGCCGACGCGCTGTCCCGCCTCTATGATACCGAGGAGCGGCCCGTTGAGCCAGCTCCCATCATTTCACCGTCATGTCTCGTGGCACCGGTGGTATGGGAGGTGGACGCGGAGATAGAGGAGGCCTCACGGTCAGAGCCGGCCCCTCCCAACTGTCCAGTGGGAACTCAGTACGTACCGAGGGGGGTCCGGGACAAGCTGATTCGGTGGGCTCATACTCTCCCCTCCTCGGGTCATCCTGGCATCGAGAGGACAGTGCGGAGTCTGAGAGGGAGATACTGGTGGCCCATGCTAGCTAAAGACGTGAGATTTTATGTCTCCTCCTGCTCAGTGTGTGCTCAGAGCAAGGCTCCTCGGCACCTGCCTAGAGGGAAATTACAACCCCTCCCCGTTCCACAACGGCCGTGGACACACTTATCGGTGGACTTTCTTACCGACCTTCCCCCGTCCCAGGGAAGTACTACGATCCTGGTCGTTGTGGACCGGTTTTCTAAGTCCTGTCGTCTCATCCCGTTGCCCGGTCTCCCTACGGCCCTGCAGACTGCTGAGGCCTTGTTTACCCATGTCTTCCGGCACTATGGGGTGCCTGAGGACATCGTTTCTGATCGGGGTCCCCAATTCACGTCCAGAGTATGGAGGGCGTTTATGGAGAGACTGGGGGTCTCGGTCAGCTTAACCTCAGGTTTTCACCCCGAGAGTAATGGGCAGGTGGAGCGCGTAAACCAAGATGTGGGCAGGTTTCTGCGGTCCTATTGCCGGGACCGGCCTGGTGAGTGGGCAAGGTATGTTCCCTGGGCTGAACTAGCTCAGAACTCCCTACGCCACTCCTCAACTAACTTGTCTCCTTTTGAGTGTGTGTTAGGTTACCAGCCGGTCCTGGCCCCATGGCATCAGAGCCAGACCGAGGCTCCTGCGGTGGAGGAATGGGTACAGCGCTCCAAGGACACCTGGAAGGCCGTTCAGGACTCACTACGGTTAGCGGGCGAACGGCAGAAGAGGAGCGCTGACCAGCACCGCAGTGAGGCCCCCGTGTTTGCACCGGGGGACAGGGTCTGGCTCTCGACCCGAAACCTGTCCCTCCGCCTGCCCTGTCGGAAGCTGGGGCCGCAGTGTGTGGGGCCGTTCAAAGTCCTGAGGAGAATAAACGAGGTGTGTTACAGGTTACAACTTCCTAGGTATTATCGTATTAACCCCTCGTTTCATGTGTCTCTCCTCAGGCCGGTGGTGGCTGGTCCCCTGCAAGAAGGTGAGGTGCCTGAGGTCCCTCCGCCCCCCCTGGACATCGAGGGGTCCCCGGCGTACACAGTTCGGGGCATTCTGGATTCGAGACGCCGGGTGGGGGGCCTACAGTACCTCGTGGACTGGGAGGGGTACGGTCCGGAGGAGAGATGCTGGGTTCCGGTGAGGGATATTTTGGACCCTTCTCTCCTGAGAGATTTCCACCGCCTCCACCCGGATCGCCCAGCACCTCGTCCTCCGGGTCGTCCTCGAGGACGGTGGCGGCGCGCTGCGGGGGCCGCGCGTCAGGGGGGGGGTACTGTCACGACTTCCGCCGAGGTTGGCTCTCCTGCCTGTTCGGGCGGTGCTCGGCGGTCGTCGTCACCGTCCTACTAGCCACCACCGATCCCTTTTTCGTTTGTCTGTTGGTTTTGTCTTATTAGTTTCACCTGTGTGTATTTTAGTTTAATTGACGTCCTTATATGTAGTAGGTTGTCCCGCCCTTGTTTTGTGCGGGATTGTTTTGGATTCATGTATTTTGGGTTAATACGTGTGTGTTATTTTCTTCGATAATATTTTGATCCTGTGTTGGATTATTTCACCCTGTATATTTGGGTTGACCGTGTTTGGTTTCCGGAGAATAAAAAACTATCGACTCACTGTAACCTGCTCTCTGCGCCTGATTCCACCCACCTTGATATTACGTGACAATTTCAATCATATTGAAATGAATTTCATGTTCAATCCATTGAGTTATATTTTGCGACTAGGCTTCTATCTGTCATTTTTGCCTTATTGTGGTTCATGATGTGTGACAACATGTGCGCAATGATGTGCCCAATCTTTGATTTAGTGCATTATTATTGGGTAAGCATAATAAGCCGCCCCAAAAGCCTATTTGCAGCCATAGGTAGTAATATTTCTCTCGGAGCTGATCTGTCGTCAGTATTGTGGAAAAATTCTAATGTTAAGGTAAGATGTGAATGGAGAAAGCCTATCCATATCGACATATGGTCAAATGACTCACTTAGGGAACATTCTCTCTACATGATCATTTGGGAAACACTTAAAAAGTTGGCTCGTAAATAACGATGCATCTGGTGCGATCATTGTAATGTATCAGTTACATCGCAACTGGGAAACAAGACCTCGATCATCAGACTGGAAGCGTCACTTAGGGGAGAGGCTTTCAGATAGTTATTTTGGCCACTTGTGAGAGTAAACATCCTTCTTGTTAATCTGTTCTGTTGAATTCTTATCACATGTTAATCGTCTTGAGCCAATTTCCACATCCCTGCGCGAAATGTAATTAGCATTGTATATTTGTTTGATAAAAATATTTATGTTAAAGCTAGATACAGTGGGGCAAAAAAGTATTTAGTCAGCCACCAATTGTGCAAGTTCTCCCACTTAAAAAGATGAGAGAGGCCTGTAATTTTCATCATAGGTACACTTCAACTATGACAGACAAAATTAGAAAAAAATCCAGAAAATCACATTGTAGGATTTTTAATGAATTTATTTGCAAATTATGATGGAAAATAAGTATTTGGCCACCTACAAACAAGCAAGATTTCTGGCTCTCACAGACCTGTAACTTCTTCTTTAAGAGGCTCCTCTGCCTTCCACTCGTTACCTGTATTAATGGCACCTGTTTGAACTTGTTATCAGTATAAAAGACACCTGTCCACAACCTCAAACAGTCCCACTCCAAACTCCACTATGGCCAAGACCAAAGAGCTGTCAAAGGACACCAGAAACAAAATTGTAGACCTGCACCAGGCTGGGAAGACTGAATCTGCAATAGGTAAGCAGCTTGGTTTGAAGAAATCAACTGTGGGAGCAATTATTTGGAAATGGAAGACATACAAGACCACTGATGATCTCCCTTGATCTGGGGCTCCACGCAAGATCTCACCCTGTGGGGTCAAAATGATCACAAGAACGGTGAGCAAAAATCCCAGAACCACACGGGGGGACCTAGTGAATGACCTGCAGAGAGCTGGGACCAAAGTAACAAAGCCTACCATCAGTAACACACTACGCCGCCAGGGACTTAAATCCTGCAGTGCCAGACGTGTCCCCCTGCTTAAGCCAGTAGATGTCCAGGCCTGTCTGAAGTTTGCTAGAGAGCATTTGGACGATCCAGAAGAAGATTGGGAGAATGTCATATACAGTACCAGTCAAAAGTATGGACACAGGTACTCATTCAAGGGTTTTTCTTTATTTTTTATATTTTCTGCATTGTAGAATAATACTGGAGACATCAAAACTATGAAATAGCACATATGAAATCATGTAGTAACCAAAAAACCTTTTAACAAATCAAAATATAGTTAATATTTGAGATTCCTCAAAGTAGCCACCCTTGGCCATGATGACAGCTTTGCACACTCTTGGCATTTTCTCAACCCGCTTCACCTGAAATGCTTTTCCAAAAGTCTTGTAGTCCTTACACAGCCTGGAGGTGTGTTGGGTCGTTGTCCTGTTGAAAAACAAATGATAGTGCCAGTAAGCGCAAACCAGATGGGATGATGTGGTAGCCATGCTGGTTAAGTGTGCCTTGAATTCTAAATAAATCACAGAGAGTGTCACCAACAATGCACCCCCACACCATCACACCTCCTCCTCCATGCTTCATGGTGGGAACCACACATACGGAGATCCGTTCACCTACTCTGCGTCTCACAAAGACACAGCGGCTGGAACCAAAAATCTCAAATTTAGACTCATCAGACCAAAGGATAGATATCCACCGGTTTAATGTCCATTGCTTGCGTTTCATGGCCCAAGCAAGTCTCTTCTTATTATTGGTGTCCTTTAGTAGTGGTTTCTTTGCAGCAATTCACACAGTCTCCTCTGAACAGTTGATGTTGAGATGTGTCTGTTACTTGAACTCTGTGAAGCATTTATTTGGGCTGCAATTTCTGAGGCTGGTAACTCTAATGAGCTTATCCTCTGCTGCAGAGGTAATTCTGAGTCTTTCTTTAGTGTGGCAGTCCTTATGAGAGTTTCATCATAGTGCTTGATGGCTTTTGCGACTGTTCTTGAAATTTTCCACATTGACTGACCTTCATGTCTTAAAGTAATGATGGACTGTTGTTTCTCTTTGCTTATTTGAGCTGTTCTTGCCAAATTGGTCTATCTTTTGTATACCACCTCTACCTTGTCACAACACAACTGATTGTTTCAAAGCAAATTAATTTTTAACAAGGCACGCCTCTTAATTGAAATGCATTCCAGGTAACTACCTCATGAAGCTGGTTGAGAGAAAGCCAAGAGTGTGCAAAACTGTCATCAAGGCAAAGGGTGGCTACTTTGAAGAACTTCAAATATAACATGTTTTTATTTGTTTAACACTTTTTTGATTACTACATGATTCCATATGTGTTATTTCATAGTTTTGATGTCTTCATTATTATTCTACAATGTAGAAAATAGTACAAATAAAGAAAAACCTTTGAATGAGTAGGTGTGTCCAAATGTTTGACTGGTACTGTATATGTCAGAAGTTTTTCTCTACGACCCCGACAAGCGTCAAGGGACTCATCTGAATTCAGTAACGCTGATCGGCCAACTTCCATCTGTAGTGTTCAAACGGTTTGGGCTACACATATGATCCCTCTATGGAAAGACTCTAGAGCAGGGGTAGTCGACTCTTACCATATAAAATCTGGAGCCCGCTGGTTTTCTGTTCTACCTGATAATTAATTGCACCCATCTAGTGACCCAGATTTAAATCAGTTCATCATTAGAAGGGAACACTGAAAATATGCAGTGGAACTGAGGTCCAGACTATATTTGTAGCTTTAATGAGACAACTGTAGTTCCTTATGAGCCTATGCAAATCCCAAATTTGGGATGCTTACCACATTACTACAATACGTAAATACTAATGTTACTAATATTATATTAAAACATGTAATGTGCAAACCTATTTATTGCACATTTATATTTGCATTGTACCAACTTATCAGCAAAAATTAACTATCTGAAAGCCACACTCGCAATAAGCCACATCTCCTGAAAATAACCCACATTAAAAAAGACACAGCTGTTGGTTCAACCCAGCATGAACGTGAATATAACCTAATTGATGGTTAAATTACAACACAACATGTTTGGTTATTCACCCAACCCAACTGGCTTGGTCAAAATAACCCAGTGTGTTTTCAGTCCAATATTTACCCAGTGCTGGGTTACCAAATAACCCAAAAGTGTAGTAACTGTTACAGCTTACATTTACAAATTCACTTACCCAACCTTGCACATACTACGTGCACACACATACAGTACGCATGCATGCAACAACACAAACAAACAAACAAA
Source organism: Oncorhynchus clarkii lewisi (assembly GCF_045791955.1). NCBI lineage: Eukaryota > Metazoa > Chordata > Actinopteri > Salmoniformes > Salmonidae > Oncorhynchus > Oncorhynchus clarkii. The sequence goes on from NC_092150.1 coordinate 36,761,554, forward strand.
CACACATACAAGCAGTCATGTATTCAAATACACACACGACCACAAAAGGGCACACACACACACACACACACACACACACACACACACACACACACACACACACACACACACACACACACACAAGCAGTTACGCATACAAATTCACACACATGCACACACAAACAAGTTGTAAGGATTAAGTAGAACCAGATTTTGTATTGCAGAGCCGTGAACAGGGATGGGTGGGTGGCACCCCACCCTTTCCTGACAACATGATCAATTAGTAACCATGGTAACCACTCAGCACACGCTCCCACATGGGTCAAATTGTTTCCCACATCAACGTAACTGTTAATAGCGCCATGGCGACAACAACATAAAAATAGAATAGATATAGATGCTCTGTCCGTCACCTTCACCCAGAAATAAGGCAAATCGCTTCGACTAACTCCTTAAAAAAACTGAAAAAAGTGTAAAGAATCCAAGGGGAGAGACCAGTCTATTTTTGGATTTATGAAGAACATCACAATTTATTTGCAATGCAATTTTTTTCTGTATAATATCTTACGCAATTTGTTTTTCCAATGGCAGTGGGATAAACAGCAGAGAGAGAGAGAGAGAGAGAGAGAGAGAGAGAGAGAGAGAGAGAGAGAGAGAGAGACATAATCCCTGTCCCAAATGACATTCTATTGTATTTCAGTTCTGTGTGCTCTGGTCAAAGTAGTGTACTGTATATAGAATAGGGTGCCATTTGGGATTCTAGCATACAGTATGGGTATATACCTCTATTCAACAGGCATTTAATCTATATTGCCTGTCAGCAAACACACCTGAACACTACCCCTCAGAGGAAGAGATCCCAATCATGGCTGCCTTTACATTATCATTTTGGCTATAGAATGATCTGAATCTGTAACCTTCACATTTAGTAACACATAATGGCTTGTACTTACTCCTCTTTCACCCCAGCTGCCAAACTAACCCTGATTCAGATGACCATCCTGCCCATGCTAGATTATCGAGACGTAATTTATAGATCGGCAGGTCAGGGTGCTCTCGAGCGGCAAGATGTTCTTTACCATTCGGCTATCAGATTTGCCACCAATGCTCCTTATAGGACACATCACTGCACTCTATACTCTTTGTATACCTGTCACAAGAGCCACTGGTTGATGCTTATTTATAAAACCCTCTTAGGCCTCACTCCCCCCATAAGAGATTTCCACTGCAGCCCTCATCCTCCACATACAAGACCCGTTCTGCCAGTCACATTCTGTTAAAGGCCACAAAAGCACATACATCCCTGGGTAGCTCCTCTTTTCAGTTCGCTGCAGCTAGCGACTGGAATGAGCTGCAACAAACACTCAAACTGGACAGTTTTATCTTAATATTTTCATTCAAAGACACTCATACTGACAGTTGTAGCTGCACTGAATGATGTTTTGTTGTCTCTACCTTCTTGCCCTTTCTGCTGTTGTCTGTGCCCAATAATGTTTGTACCCTGTTTTGTGCTGCTACCATGTTGTGCTGCTGCCATGTTATGTTGCTACCATGTTGTTGTCATGTGTTGCTGCCATGCTATGTTGTTGTCTTAGGTCTCTCTTTATGTAGTGTTGTGTTGTCTCTCTTGTCGTGATGTGTGTCCTATATTTTTATTTAATTTATTTGTATTTTTAATCCCAGCCCCCGTCCCCGCAGGAGGTTCTTTTGCCTTTTGGTATGCCATCATTGTAAATAAGAATTTGTTCTTAACTGACTTGCCTAGTTATATAAAGGTACAATATATATATATATATAATATATACACTGCTCAAAAAAATAAAGGGAGCACTTCAATAACACAATGTAACTCCAAGTCAATCACACTTCTGTGAAATCAAACTGTCCACTTAGGAAGCAACACTGATTGACAATCAATTTCACATGCTGTTGTGCAAATGGAATAGGCAACAGGTGGGATTATAGGCAATTAGCAAGACACCCCCAATAAAGGAGTGGTTCTGCAGGTGGTGACCACAGACCACTTCTCAGTTCCTATGCTTCCTGGCTGATGTTTTGGTCACTTTTGAATGCTGGCAGTGCTTTCACTCTAGTGGTAGCATGAGACGGAGTCTACAACCCACACAAGTGTCTCAGGTAGTGCAGCTCATCCAGGATGGCACATCAATGCGAGCTGTGGCAAGAAGGTTTGCTGTGTCTGTCAGCGTAGTGTCCAGAGCATGGAGGCGCTACCAGGAGACAGGCCAGTACATCAGGAGACGTGGAGGAGGCCGTAGGAGGGCAACAACCCAGCAGCAGGACCGCTCCGCCGCCTTTGTGCAAGGAGGAGCAGGAGGAGCACTGCCAGAGCCCTGCAAAATGACCTCCAGCAGGCCACAAATGTGCATGTGTCTGCTCAAACGGTCAGAAACAGACTCTATGAGGGTGGAATGAGGGCCCGACGTCCACAGGTGGGACACAACACCGTGCAGGACGTTTGGCATTTGCCAGAGAATACCAAGATTGGCAAATTCGCCACTGGCGCCCTGTGCTCTTCACAGATGAAAGCAGGTTCACACTGAGCACATGTGACAGACGTGACAGAGTCTGGAGACGCCGTGGAGAACGTTCTGCTGCCTGCAACATCCTCCAGCATGACCGGTTTGGCGGTGGGTCAGTCATGGTGTGGGGTGGCATTTCTTTGGGGGGCCGCACAGCCCTCCATGTGCTCGCCAGAGGTAGCCTGATTGCCATTAGGTCCCGAGATGAGATCCTCAGACCCCTTGTGAGACCATATGCTGGTGCGGTTGGCCCTGGGTTCCTCCTAATGCAAGACAATGCTAGACCTCATGTGGCTGGAGTGTGTCAGCAGTTCCTGCAAGAGGAAGGCATTGATGCTATGGACTGGCCTGACCGTTCCCCAGACCTGAATCCAATTGAGCACATCTGGGACATCATGTCTCGCTCCATCCACCAACGCCACATTGCACCACAGACTGTCCAGGAGTTGGCGGATGCTTTAGTCCAGGTCTGGGAGGAGATCCCTCAGGGGACCATCCGCCATCTCATCAGGAGCATGCCCAGGCGTTGTAGGGAGGTCATACAGGCACGTGGAGGCCACACACACTACTGAGCCTCATTTTGACTTGTTTTAAGGACATTACATCAAAGTTGGATCAGCCTGTAGTGTGGTTTTCCACTTTAATTTTGAGTGTGACTCCAAATCCAGACCTCCGTGGGTTGATAAATTTGATTTCCATTGATCATTTTTGTGTGATTTTGTTGTCAGCACATTAAACTATGGAAAGAAAAAAGTATTTAATAAGAATATTTCATTCATTCAGATCTAGGATGTGTTATTTTAGTGTTCCCTTTATTTTTTTGAGCAGTGTATATATATATAAAAGACAGGCTGCCCAATTCTGATCTTATTCTCACTTATTGGTCTTTTGACCAATGACATAAGATCTTTTCAAATCAAATATTTTTCAGAGCTGATCTGATTGGTCAAAAGTATCAGAATTGGGCTGCCTGTTTAAATGCAGCCAATGCTTCCCTGATGGTATCCTATTTCCCAAATAGTGTACTACTTTTGACCAGAGTAAAGCACTTTATATGGAATAAGGGACCCATTTGGGACCCATTTCCACTCACACCTTAACACTTTACCCATCTCAACCATGATAAACATAGAGCACAACAGGAAGATAGAGACAGGTATGTGGGCCTAGAGGCTGTTCTAGGGTCAGTTTGGGCCATAATTGTTATGGTCATGGACAATGGGCTATAGCTAGCAGTCAACAGACAAACCCACTGTCTCCCTGCTCTGAGTTTGTTACATTATGACTAATGTTATGACTAATTTGTATTCCAAATGACACCCTATTCCCTACATAGTGCAGTACTTTTGACCAAGGTGCACTGTATAGGGAATAGGGTGCCATTTGGGATCCATCCTTGTATTTTATTTCACCTTTTTTTAACTAGGCAAATATACCCTTTTCCTCATGATAATGCAAGGTGGAGAAAGTATTGGTTCACATGGATGTGATATGTGTGCCAAGTCTATATTAGTATGTGTGCGTCAGCTACTATAAGGCCCCTAAGCCTTCTGCATGGGTTCCCACCCTCCCTGGTTCCTACCGCCTTGTTCTGCTGCTAATAACCGTGCGCACCCGTCGTCCCTCCCCGATTCACACCGCATCATTAAGAAGAACTTTTTATGCCACAATAACTACCGCCCTGTAGCACTCACATCTGTGAAGTGCTTTGAAAGGCTGGTTATGGCACACATCAACTCCATCATTCTAGACACCCTAGACGAGGGGTCTCCAACCTTTTCTTACATGACAGCTACTTTTAAAAATGAAACATGTCACAAGCTACTAATCTTTTCCTAGCTATCGAATAGGCACATTCTTCTCTTCTCCGTTCACCTGCAACTCTTCTCCAGGTACAAGATAATGTAGTGCACTGTGTCTTCTGTCAATATACCTGTTAAAATAATGGTTCATAAAAACTCTAAGGGGGCCCTATAAAATCTGGGATTTTTCTCCCCAGATTATGTTTTATATTTACCTAAATTACGAATCAAATCACATTTTATTGGTCACATACACGTGTTTAGCAGATGTTATTTCGTGTGTAGCGAAATGCTTGTGTTTCTAGCTCCGATAGCGCAGTAATATCTAACAAGTAATATCTAATAACATATACCCAATACACACAACTATAAGTAAAGGAATGGAGTTAAGAATACCTAAATATATGGACGAGCAATGTCAGAGCGGCATAGACTAAGATACAGTAGAATATAATAGAATACAGTATATACATATGAGATGAGTAATGCAAAATATGTCAACATTATTAAAGTGGCCAGTGATTTTAAGTCTATGCATATAGGCAGCAGCCTCTAATGTGCTAGTGATCAACTGCTAGTGATGGGCATTCCGAGTCTTTTCTGTGAGTGGGGTCTTCATTCAGTAATGCTTAGAAATTGAACTAAAATCTAATTTAAAGCCTAAGTCAAATGTGAGTTCAAATACATTTTAACCTGACCAAAATATTAGATGGCCTGCAAAAAGAATAATGACAAAATGTAACACACTGAAAAAATGTTGTATGGACCAGAATGAGGCTCTCTCCTCACTATATTGTTCCTGCAGTGATAAATTACCATCTTCAGAGAATGTTTTTATAAATTATCTGCAGATAATTTATGTCTGGAGCTAAAAAAACAGTAGTAACAATATAAAAATGTTCAACCACTCCACACATTTCTTGTTGTGTGGAGTATGTGAACTACAGTTTTGATAAGTCGGTTAGGACATCTACTTTGTGCATGACACAAGTCATTTTTCCAACAATCATTTACAGACAGATTATTTCACTTACAATTCACTGTATCACAATTCCAGTGGATCAGAAGTTTACATACACTAAGTTCAATGTGCCTTTAAACAGCTTGGAAAATGCCAGATAATGATGTCATGGCTTTAGAAGCTTCTGATTTACATACTTTACATACTTTACATACTATGAGTCAATTGGATGGATTTCAAGGCCTACCTTCAAGCTCAGCGCGTCTTTGCTTGACATCATGGGAAAATCAAAAGAAATCAGCCAAGACCTCAGAAAAACAATTGTAGACCTCCCCAAGTCTGGTTCATCCTTGGGAGCAATTTCTGAATGCTTGAAGGTACCACGTTCATCTGTACAAACAATAGTACGCAAGTATAAACACCATGGGACCACGCAGCCGTCATACTGCTCAGGAAGGAAACGCGTTCTGTCTCCTAGAGATAAACGTAATTTCTTGCGAAAAGTGCAAATCAATCCCAGAACAACAGCTAAGGACCTTATGAAGATGCTGGAGGAAACAGGTACAACAATATCTATATCCACAGTAAAACAAGTCCTATATCGACATAACCTGAAAGGCAACTCAGCAAGGAAGAAGCCACTGCTCCAAAACCGCCATAGAAAAGCCAGACTACGGGTTGCAACTGCACATGTGGACAAAGATTGCACTTTTTGGAAAAATGACCTCTGGTCTGATGAAACAAAAATAGAACTTTTTGGCCATAATGACCATCGTTATGTTTGGAGGAAAAAGGGGGAGGCTTGCAAGCCGAAGAACACCATCTCAACCGTGAAGCATGGGAGTGGCAGCATCATGTTGTGGGGGTGCTTTGCTGCAGGAGGGACTGGTGCACATCACAAAATAGATGGCATTGAAGGAAGGAAAATTATGTGGATATATTGAAGCAACATCTCAAGACATCAATCAGGAAGTTAAAGCTTGGTCACAAATGGGTCTTCCAAATGGACAATGACCCCAAGGATACTTCCAAAGTTGTGCAAAATGGCTTAAGGACAACAAAGTCAATGTATTGGAGTGGCCATCACAAAGCCCTGACCTCATTCCCATAGAATGTGTGGGCAGAACTGAAAAAGCATGAGCAAGCAAGGAGGCCTATAAACCTGACCCCGTTACACCAGCCTTGTCAGGAGGAATGGGGCAAAATTCACCCAACTTATTGTGTGAAGCTTGTGGAAGGCTACCCAACATGTTTGACCCAAGTAAAACAATTTAAAGGCAATGCTAACAAATACCAATTGAGTGTATGTCAACTTCTGACCCACTGGGAATGTGATGAAAGAAATAAAAGCTGAAATAAATAATTCTCTCTACTATTATTCTGACATTTCATATTATATTATTTCTTTACATTTCATATAAAATAAAGTAGTGATCCTAACTGACCTAAAACAGGGAATATTTATTAGGATTAAATGTCAGGGCTTGTGAAGAACTGAGTTTAAATGTATTTGGCTAAGGTATATGTAAACTTCCGACTTCAACTGTAGTAGCTGGGAGCTTGCGATGTGTTATACTTGTGAGATTTGTTTATGACAGTTTGTGGTGGAACACATGAAAATTGCATGTGGGCCTACTTTCAGAATTGTTTGGCGAGCTACTTACTCATAGGTGGTCTGCGAGCTACCAGTAGCTCGCAATCGACCTGCTGGAGACCCTACCCAAGACCCACTCCAATCTGCATACCGCCCAAACAGATCCGAGGGCGACGCAATCTCAACTGCACTCTACACTGCCCTCACTCAGCTAGATAAAAGGAATACCTATGTGAGAATGCTATTCATTGACTACAGATCAGCGTTCAACACCATTGTCTCCTCCAAGTTCCTCACCAAGCTTTGGATCCTGGGACTGAACAACTCCCTTTGCAACTGGATCATGGACTTCCTTAAGGGCCGACCCCAGGTGGTGAGGGTAGGAAATATTACCTCCGCCACGCTGACCCTTAACGCGGGGGCCCCACATGGGTTGTGCTAAGTCCCATCCTCTACTCCCCCGACACGACAGTGATCATGACGATGATAAGTATTCAGACCCTTTAGGCAGTACTTTGTTGAAGCACCTTTGGCAGCGATGACAGGATTGAGTCTTATTGACACTACAAGCTTGGCACACCTGTATTTGGGGACTTCCTCCCATTCTTTGCAGATCCTCTCAAGCTCTGTCAGGTTGGATAGGGAGCATTGCTGCACAGCTATTTTCAGGTCTCTCCAGAGATGTTAGATCGGGTTCAAGTCTGGGCTCTGGCTGGGCCACTCATGGACATTCAGAGACTTGTCCCAAAGCCACTCTTGCATTGTCCTGGCTGTTGCTACTCTCTTTTTATCATATATGCATAGTCACTTTACCTATACATTAATGTACATTCTACCTCAATTAGCCCGACTAACCGCACATTGGCTACCCGGACTATCTGCATTGTGTCCCACCACCCAACCCCTCTTTACGCTACTGCTACTCTCTGTTGATCATATACACGTAGTCACTTTAACCATACCTACATGTACTACCTCAATCAGCCCGACACTGTCTTTTTTAATGTTGTTTTTATTTCTTTACTTATCTATTGTTCACCTAATACCTTTTTTTTACTTAAAAAATGCACTGTTGTTTAGATCCTGTAAGTAAGTATTTCACTGTAAGGTCTACCTACACCTGTTGTATTCGTTGGACGTGACAAATAAACTTTGATTTGATGGTGGCAGGTTTCCTCCGGACTTGACGCTTGGCATTCAGGCCAAAGAGTTGAATCTTGGTTTCATCAGACCAGAGAATCTTGTTTCTCATGGCCTGAGAGGTCTTTAGATGCCTTTTGGGCAACTCCAAGTGGGCTGTCATGTGCCTTTTACTGAGGAGTGGCTTCCGTTTTTCCACTCTACCATAAAGTCCTGATTGGTGGAGAGCTGCAGAGATGGTTGTCCTTCTGGAAGCTTCTCCCATCTCCACAGAGGAACTCTAGAATTCTGTCAGAGTGACCATCGGGTTATTGGTCAACTCCCTGACCAAGGCCCTTCTCCCCCGATTGCTCAGTTTGGCCGGGCGGCCTGCTCTAGGAAGAGTCTTGGGGGTTCCAAACTTAATCTATTTAAGAATGATGGAGGCCACTGTGTTCTTGGGGACCTTCAATGCTGCAGACAGTTGTTTGTACCTTTCCCCAGATCTGTGCCTCGACACAATCCTGTCTCGGAGCCCTACAGACAATTCCTTCAACCTCATGGCTTTGTTTCTGATCTGTCAACTGTGGGGACCTTATATAGACAGGTGTGAGCCGTTCCAAATCATGTCCAATCAATTGAATTTACCACAGGCAGACTCCAATCAAGTTGTAGAAACATCTCAAGGATGATCAATGGAAACAGGATGCACCCGAGCTCAATTTTGAGGCTGTAATGTAAGAAAATGTGGAAAAAGTAAAGGAGTCTGAATACTTTCCGAAGGCACTATATACAAATACCTAGCAGCCAACCTGCTTGCACTAATCCCATCTAATTAAACAAATATGCTGTAACACACCAGCACGCTGTCAGCAACATTTACTTCCACACAAAACATACAGCTAAAGTAAAAGTATTGTTCTGTGTCATTGCACTGCATTTTCCAGTAACCTCAAATAAGCTGGCAGCAAGTCACTATCAACATTATAGTGACATACTTTACACTAACTAACTCATTATATAACTTCATTCAAAAGGTATTTTACTAATAACAAGAGGTATCATGAAGACCAATGTATGGTTAACTACAACATCATTCCCTGTAACGGTTACAGATACTTAGACAGCTACTACTTGCTATGACTGTGTTTTTTAAATCAACCACAGCTGAATGCACTGACTATGCTCTGGACAAGAGCATCTGCTAAATTATTAAAATGTAAATGTCTAACGAAAACTTGCAAAGCACACTGCTGGGTATTATTCCAGTGAGCTCCGCCCTCAAACTGTTTGTATTCTGATCAAATGTGCCCTTGTTTGGGGACTAAGGTCATTAGAATAATAACCAGCAGTGTGTTTTACAAGTGTTCATTTTTACATTTACATTTTGATCATTTAGCAGACACTTACAGTCAGTGTATTACAGTCAGTGTATTAAACTAAGGTAAACAATAATATACCACAGTCATAGCAAGTAAAAAGAGGATGTTACCATTACCGAGAATGTTGTCGTTAAGCGGACTACTTACACATTTAGACTAAGTAAACAGACTATTAATAACACCTTCTTAGTATTGAATGAATTGAACCATGCGTTGCAATTTGCAACAGTCACCCGAACCTGACAGAGGGGTGTGCAGGGCTACTGCACAGCACTCATGGAAAGCGGGTCACAAGGCAGTCACAGTCCGCTGAGTAGCTAGATACTACCGATTGCCATGAGTTAATAGGTAATGTAACTTAAGTGCGCTAATGTTGATAGAAAGAAGTGCCCTGCTATACGCACCAACACCAAACTGCAGGCTATAGTCCTATAGGGATACAGTAAAGGTTCTCTAATAGAAACACACCTACCCAGCTCCCAGCTCAGTCCCTTCACAGAAAGAGAGACACATAGAACGCACCGTTCTTACCTTGTTTCTCTGTGGGGAGCAGAATGGGGCTGAGTGTTTTGGACGCGACGCTGGAGCACGCTCCCCGTCCCTCTAGCAGGGCTTGCAGTGGTCGGGTCTCCCCGGGTTGGTGCTGACAAGTCAGCCCGGAGCCACAGCGCCCGGTGTACACTCCACACGCCTGACCCTCCGCAAGGGCGCACGTCAGACAACACCCACAGCCAGGCTCCCTTACCCTGTCGGCGCAGTCATTTGCCAGAGGCTTGCACTGCATGAGAGCCACGGTGTCACACGGCTCGCATCGGACCACCGTCCCCACGGTCTCCGCGAACCGTGTGAATGCAGCGAGCACGGCAGTGAGACAAAACAAGCATAGACCGGGCATTCTGCCGAAAAGCTGGTCACAAAGGGACAGTAGGCGAGTTGTCAACTAGGCTTACGGGAACTCTCGGTGTCAAAGAGTGCCGGATAGCCTTCTCCATCTATTTTATTTTACGTGAACTTGTTGTTTTATACAGGCTGAAAAAAACAGCCAACAAGTCACACCCTTCGTATGAATAATGTAAACGGAGAGCCCGGATCTCGAGGTACCACGGACATCGACACACAGGCTCCTGTAACCTATAACTCCTAAGTGTTTATTTATGTGTTTATTTACACATTGTCTGTCCTGCTTAGAGTGCATTTACTCATTAGAAATTGATGTGACTGTCCATGCCTTTTATTCAGATCAGTGTTAGGAATGTCTGTCACCTTACCTACATTTCAGCACAAGTGAAGGACATTTGAGTCAATAAACATGTTCCATCATGGTGTTGTTGTTACTTTGTTGAGTTAATTTCTGCTATGTCTTTCAAAGTTAAAAAGATGGGGAGGTGCACCGTTATATTTCCCAATATGCTTTTTTTTGCAGGTAGAATTATTAGAATAGCTTGATTTAATTGATTGATTAATTGATCTTATACTATACAAATATAAATAATTTATCAGTAAATAACTTACTGATTATAACTTACTGATTATCCAATCAGTAAGGGGTTGGATTTATTACACCCATTACTGAGGTGTTAGTCCAGTTTACATGGCATAGGTAGTCTTATTAGTTAAAAATATTGAACAATAATTAAGATTTCCTTGTAAAATTGCTTGTTAAATTACTCTAATATCACTCATATGGGTTTGGGGATATAGAAATGCTCAGATTTTGAGTGAACATACTTTTTCTTGTGGCCAACTACCAGGAAGTTTGCAAAGACAGATTGATCAGTGCTGCCATGTTCGTGGTTTTCCTGCAAAAAAATTGGGCTACTTTGAAAATGATGTGGAGGGGGAAAATGTATTGGTCACGGGTTTTGGGTTTTCGGGCTATTTCTAAGTTGCATTACTCTTAAATGCATTACTCTTAAAAATAAATATATTTCCATGTGACCTGCTCCTGAGTGAGACAGGCTGTTGCTGAGTGAGTGAGTGAGTGAGTAGTAGTAGTAGTAGGAGGAGGAGTAGAGAGAGAGAGAGAGAGAGAGAGAGAGAGAGAGAGAGAGAGAGAGAGAGAGAGAGAGAGAAAAGAGAGAGAGAGAGAGAGAGAGAGAGAGAGAGAGAGAGAGAGAGAGAGAGTTGAGAGGCCGCAGTAGGCAGACATGGCTCTCAAGAGAAGACAGGTTATGTGCACACTGCCCACAAAATGAGGTGGAAACTGAGCTGCACTTCCTAACCTCCTGCCCAATGTATGACCATATTAGAGACACATATTTTCCCCAGATTACACACAAAGAATTCGAAAACAAACCCAAACTCCCATATCTACTGGGTGAAATACCACAGTGTGCCATCACAGCAGCAAGATGTGTGACCTGTTGCCACAAAAAAAGGGAAACCAGTGAAGAACAAACACTATTGTAAATACAACCCACATTTATGCTTATTTATTTTCCCTTGTGTACTTTAACCATTTGTCCATTGTTACAACACTGTATATATACATAATATGACATTTGTAATGTCTTTATTGTTTTGAAACTTCTGTATGTGTAATGTTTACTGTTCATTTTTATTGTTTATTTCACTTTGGTATATTATCTACCTCACTTGCTTTGGCAATGTTAACACATGTTTCCCATGCCAATAAAGCCCCTTGAATTGAAATTGAATTTAATTAAAAGAGAGAGCATTACAGTACAGTTATTGGCTGAGTCAGTGAGCGAGATGAGAGAGAGCAGCACGTTCGCACGTTGTGTCAACTTTTTACCAGTTGTAGGAAGGCTATTTAGATCGTCTTTATGGAGACACCTATTTCCAAACCTTTTTCCATGAAACATATTAATACTATATAACTGATGCACATCAATAAATAATGGAGACAAAGCACTGGAAAACTACTTTGGGCACACTAGAGCGCAACGCACTGGAAAACGACTTTGGGCACACTAGAGCGCAAAGCACTGGAAAACGACTTTGGGCACACTAGAGCGCAAAGCACTGGAAAACGACTTTGGGCACACTAGAGCGCATTACATAAATCTGCTCGGAGGTGGTTTAAGCTGCATTCTAATGATGAATGCTTAAATAAATCGGTATCAAGCGAAGTGTTTTATGTGTGCTCATTTCTTGGGTCTTGGGGGCTGCTGGAGTGGAAATTTGAAATGGAAGTTTTGGAACTCCCTTACGTGGTTCTTTTTGTATGGGGAAAAGTCCTCAATAAACGGACAGGCTAAATATGGAGAATAATACATTTGCCTCTGTTGTCCATCAAGTAGCCTATTAAGGTAAATGCCATTGTATGCTACCATTTGATACAATACATATGTTGAAATTACGATATCACTAGAGTTGCAAATCAATTTGTGCCACTTCTGCAGCCTACCTGGAGCTGGCAAATCAATTGAATACATAGCCTATAACTTCAGTTTATTGTTGTTGTAGCCTTGTGTTATTATGAACGCATTCGATTGATGGTAACAGTAGTCTGATTAAGCTACACGTAAAACACATCTAAAAAAATAAACACTGGCTGTTGTTTAAGCATATTCAGTTCATATACATATAATTAATATTTGATTCAGTGATTGAAATTATGACCCCATCCTCAGTAGCCTATTCCAGCAGGCTATTGGGGAAACAAGCACTTCTTACTGCGAAATAGCCTCGCTATTCATGTTGAATAAATTATTATGTTCATTTGAACTAAGCAAGCTGCTAAATCGTTCAGTTTACATCTTGCCTACATCTTGTCTAGGCTACTGTAGACTATTTGAAATGAGATATAGGCCTATCAGGGGATGTGGGCTACTTGTCTTTATCTAAACAAACTATAGCAACATTTTATAAGAATTATAAACCCAGATTTTAGACTGTAGCCTATGCCTATTGAATTGACAAGTCAATCTCGCAAATGGGCTATTTTTAACGGTTTGTAGTCTTCACATCTGACACATAATGACAGCACAATTGCCAGCAAATAGCCTAACATTCGTTTTTTTTTATGTTAATCCAAATGTTTCTTGCTCAGAGATTTCGAGATCCTCTGTCCAACTTCCATCACTCTCCTGTATGATTTAGCTATAGTCAAGCACTTGCTCAAAGGGGATGTATTTACAACTATAAACCTGGTTCGCGCCCTGAATGCTGATTGTCTCAAAGCTGTGGTATATCAGACCATATACCACAAGTATGACAAACCATTACTTTTTACTGTTGTAATTGCGTTGGTAACCAGTTTATAATAGCATAAGGCACCCTGAGGGTTTGTGGTATATGGCTAATATACCACGGCTAATGGCTGTATCCAGGCATTCCTCATTGCATCATGCTTAAGAACAGCCCTTAGCCGTGGTATATTGGGCATCTACCATACCCCCTTGTGCCTCATTGTTTAACCATTCATTGATGGGAAATGATCTGGCAGGTTTAATAAGACAAATTATCTTTGCTCTTGTCACATATTCAAATTCATTTATTACATCATGTCATTGCTTCAATATTTATAATTTTGAGGAAACCCGAACACTGCTTCTAACATCGTTAAATGGTTTATTGAATACAGTGCATTCGGAAAGTATTCAGACCCCTTGACTCTTTCCACATTTTGTTACGTTACAGCCTTATTCCAAAGTTGATTAAATAAAAAAATGCACTAATAAAAACAGAAAAACCCTTTACTATGAGACTCGAAATTGAGCTCAGGTGCATCCTGCTTCCATTGATCATCTTTGAGATGTTTTTACAACTTGATTGGAGTCCACCTGTGGTAAATTTATTTGATTGGACATGATTTGGAAAGGCACACATTTGTCTATATAAGGTCCCACCGTTGACAGGGTACGTCAGAGCAAAAGGTCCCCAAGAACAAAGGTCCAAAGTCCATCATTCTTAAATGGAAGAAGTTCGGAACCACCAAGACTCTTCCTAGAGCTGACCGCCTGGCCAAACTGAGCAATGGGGGGGAAGGGCCTTGGTCAGGGAGGTGACCAAGAACCCAGTGGTCACTCTGACAGAGCTCTAGAGTTCCTCTGTGGAGATGGGAGAACATTCCAGAAGGACAACCATTTCTGCAGCACTCCACCAATCAGGCCTTTATGGTAGAAGAGAGCGCACTTGGAGTTTGTCAGAAGGAACCTAAAGGACTCTCAGACCATGAGAAACATGATTCTCTAGTCTGATGAAACCAAGATTGAACTCTTTGGCTTGAATGCCAAGCATCACGTATGGAGGAGACCTGGCACCATCAGCGGCAGGGACTGGGAGACTAGTCAGGATCAAAGGAAAGATGAACGAAGCAAAGTACCGAGAGATCCTTGATGAAAACCTGCTCCAGAGTGCTCATGTCCTCAGACTGGGGCAAAGGTTCACCTTCCAACAGGATAAGCACATAGCCAAGACAATGCGTTAATGGCTTCTGGACGAGTTTCAGATTTTTTACATTTATTTTATTTCACCTTTATTTAACCAGGTAGGCCAGGGGGCAGTTGTTGTTGGGAGTGGGGAATCAGGGACAGTAAAGGGCAGGGAGGAGCGATCAGAGGGAGTAATGGACGGGTGGATGGTATGGTGAGGGGTCTGGGAGAGAGATGGATTCTCTCAGGGGATAGGGGATTTGGAAGGTCTTGTTTCCAAAAATGAAATAAAATCTAAATAAAATGTTATGTCACATGTGCCGAATACAACAGGTATAACAGGTAAACCTTACCATGAAATGCTTACTTAACCAATAATGCAGTTTAAGAAAAACAAGAGTTAAGAATATATTTACAAAATTTAAGTAGAAAAAGTAACACAATAAAATAACAATAACGAGGCTACAGTGCCTTACGAAAGTATTCGGCCCCCTTGAACTTTGCGACCTTTTGCCACATTTCAGGCTTCAAACATAAAGATATAAAACTGTATTTTTTTGTGAAGAATCAACAACAAGTGGGACACAATCATGAAGTGGAACGACATTTATTGGATATTTCAAACTTTTTTAACAAATCAAAAACTGAAAAATTGGGCGTGCAAAATTATTCAGCCCCCTTAAATTAATACTTTGTAGCGCCACCTTTTACTGCGATTACAGCTGTAAGTCGCTTGGGGTATGTCTCTATCAGTTTTGCACATCGAGAGACTGACATTTTTTCCCATTCCTCTTGCAAAACATTTTATTAATATTTTTTGTCTTACTGAGATTCACTGTCAGGGCCCAAGTCTGACAGAATCTGTGCAGAAGATCTACAGTAGGTGCTGCTGCAGGCCCTCCTTGGTTGGGAACGGAAGCGCCAGATCATCAGCGAACAGTAGACATTTGACTTCAGAGTCCATTAGGATGAGGCTGGTTGCAGCAGACTGTTGTAGTGTCCTTGACAATTCATAGATATACAGTATACATTAAAGAGGGCGATGCTCAAGTCTTTATCTCGTTTTCTCTCTGACTGTAGGAGAGTGTGGTGGACTGTCGGCTCTCAGACCTTCATGTGGTCGCTGTCCCCACGGTGCAGATGCTGTCCCCAAAGTGACAAGGACAGGCAGGGACTGGACAGACTGGACAACATGCTCCCGAGGCTGCAGAAAGGGCCGAGGGACAAATACACCATCACAGGACACACCCTCACCTTCCAGGTGAGCACAATATGATAAGGCAGGGTAACAGGACACACCCTCACCGCCCAGGTGAGCACAATATGATAAGGCAGGGTAACAGGACACACCCTCACCGCCCAGGTGAGCACAATATGATAAGGCAGGGTAACAGGACACACACTAACCGATACACATGACCGGCAGGTGAACATTGGCTGGCAGAGAATCAACATTTGGCTAGCCTGGTGCCAGATCGATCCGATTATGCTGTCTTGCCAACTCCCATTGTATGAGTGTTTTCATGCCATGTTACCTTAGAAGTTGGCTATTCATAGGAGTTGGTCATATGGCGCAATCTGATAGAAGACCACGCTAACATTTTTCAGAACAGAAAGAGTGAAACTTTAAGGTACTGGAGGACTACTCTAGAAATCGTAAGCGTTGTTTTTCAGGAAAGATGGAAAGGAGAATAGTAAGTGGTTTGTTTGTGTAGCACCTGAATGCGAGGGCAAGGGGACTGAAATCCCCTACATCGTAGGGGACCGAAATAGATTTAGGTTGTGGCAGTCTAGTTAGTGTGAATCATTGTGGACATAGGTACCAGTAAAGGTAACTATCAAAGATGTCTACACTGACACCCCGTCTAAGGAATAGGGTTCCATTTGGAACGCAACCCAAACATTGAAAGATTATCAACTATTGTTCCTCCTGTGCAGTTCGAACCTGGAGTTGGCCTACACTGAGCTGACAGAGGAGCTGGGTCATGTGAGAGGTCTGGCTATAAAGACAGACTGTTTTTACGGATGATTGTGTGATCTCGCTCTCCGTTGCATATGTGAGCAAAACGATGAAACAGGTTAACAATCATAAGGCTGCCAGGCCAGATGGAATACCAGGACACATTCTGAAAGCATTTACAGACCAGCTGGCATGGGTCTTCAAAGACATTTTCAATCTATCCTTGTCCCAGTGTAATCCTAAAAATGTTCAACCTGACCACCATTGTTTCTGTACCCAAGAGCTCCAAGGTAACCTAAGTATTCAGTAATTTGTTGAAGCACTTTTGGCAGTGATTACAGTCTAGAGTCTTCTTGGGTGTGACGCTACAAGCTTTTGGGGAGTTTCTCTCATTCTTCTCTTGAATGGAGAGGTTTGCTGCACAGCTATTTTCAAGTCTCTCCAGAGATGTTTAATCGGGTTCAAGTCCGGGATCTGGCTGGGCCCCTCAAGGACATTGAGACCTATCCCGAAGCCACTCCTGCGTTGTCTTGGCTGTGTGCTTAGGGTTATTGTCCTGTTGGAAGGTGAACCTTCACATGAAATACACCCCAACAGCAATGTGCTACACCACCATGCTTCACCGTAGGGATGGTACCAGGTTTCCTCCAGACGTGGCACTTGGCATTCAGGCCAAAGTGTTCAATCTTGGTTTCATCAGACCAGAGAATCTTGTTCTCATGGTCTGAGAGTCTTTAGAAGTATTTTGGCAAACTCCAAGCGGGCTGTAATGTGCCTTTTACTGAGGAGTGAATTCCGTCTAGCCACTCTACCAT
Organism: Oncorhynchus clarkii lewisi; assembly: GCF_045791955.1. Taxonomy (NCBI): domain Eukaryota; kingdom Metazoa; phylum Chordata; class Actinopteri; order Salmoniformes; family Salmonidae; genus Oncorhynchus; species Oncorhynchus clarkii. The sequence continues at coordinate 36,779,045 of NC_092150.1, forward strand.
AAAGGCCTGATTGGTGGAGGGATCCAGAGACGGTTGTCCTTCTGGTAGCTTCTCCCATCTCCACAATGGAACTCTAGAGCTCTGTTAGAGTGACCATCGGGTTCTTGGTCCCATCCCTGACCAAGGCCCTTCTCCCCTGATTGCTCAGTTTGGCCGGGCGGCCAGCTCTAGGAAGAGTCTTGGTGGTTCCAAACTTCTTCCGTTTAAGAATGATGGTGGTCACTGTGTTCTTGGGGACCTTCAGCACTGCGGACATTTTTTGGTACCCTTCCCCAGATCTGTGCCTCGACACAATCCTGTCTCGTAGCTCTACGGACAATTCCTTTGACCTCATGGCTTGGTTTTTGCTCTGACATGTACTGTCAACTGTGGGACCTTATATAGACAGGTGTGTGCCTTTCCAAATCATGTTCAATCAATGGAATTTCCCACAGGTGGACTCCAATCAAGTTGTAGAAACATCTCAAGGATGATTTAATGGAGCTCAACTTTGATTCTCATAGCAAAGGGTCTGAATACTTATGTAAATAAGGTTTTAAAATTTTCGATTTTTAATACATTCACAAAAAAAAATCTAAAAACCTGTTTTCACTTTTCATTATGGGCTATTTTTATTTATTCCATTTTTATTTATTCCATTTTAGAATAAGGCTGTAACGTAAAAAAATGTCAAAAAAGTCAATGGGTCTGAATACTTTCCAAATGCAATGTATCTCACGAGGCCTTATTGTGAGGCCTAATTTTACCCTAATACAGTATGCCACAGAGACTTTGAATACCGTATGTGAAAATGTCAATGTGACTAACTTTCCAGTTTTGGAAAGTTGGAAACAGGATGCACCTGAACTAAATTGTTTGTGTCTCAGAGCAAAGAGTCTGAATACTTATGTAAATAAGGTTTTTCTGTTTGTGTTTTTAATACATAGCAACAAAAAAAAAACGTTTTTTGCTGTGTCTTTATGGGGTATTGTGTGTTTAAAAGAAAAAGATTTTAGAATAAGGCTGTGACGTAATTTTTTTTGGGGAAAAGTCAAGGGGTCTGAATACTTTCCGAAGGCACTGTATATTATCCATGTTCTTGTTCCACCAGGACTCTAAGAAACACAAGGTATTACAGTTCTTCAGGTCCCGTTGATAGGATCGTCTCCAACGGAACTCGTGATTGTACATTCGCCAATAGAACAGAGGGTGGAGGAGGTTTATTTATGTAGTTTCGTCAGGGTGCCCGCGTGTCGGCCTCACTTTCTCTTTTCCCAAATCTCAGGGATTAAGGGCTGGTCCGGGTGAGCAGTATGTCTTGAGCTGCCGACTCGTTGAAGTGTAAATCATAATCAAAATCGAGGTTAGTGATTGCTGTTCTGATGTCCAAGAAGCTCTTTTCGGTCATAGGAAACGATGGCGGAAACACAAAATAGCAGAATTGGTCAGACTGGCATTCCTCTCCTGAAGGCTAAGTCAAAGACCCACACACTGACAGTTATACAAATACTGTACCACACACACAGAAACAACATCCTACAATTGTTTATTTTGTGATTGATCTGTGCCATCTACTGGAAAAAATACTCTAATTGACATTTTCATATGGCTGCGGCCACACAGAGATGCATGAGCGCAGATGAAACCTTATATGCATTCATCAGTTTTCTGTTTTTGTCCATCAAAATTTAACTCAATGAAACTATCTTAGGACAAGTTGCATGTGTAAAAAGACAAGACGACTTGTGCAGTTTTTGTCTGACAATAATCAACGGAAAATGCAAAAGCATTTGCTCAATCCGGAAGTTTTGGACACAACATATCTATGTGGCTGTAGCCTAAATGACAAAAGTAGGAATGTAATATATGAGTTCTAGTTCTATTTTCCATATGTGAGTGAAGTAACATGAATTTACAAATTCTTAAAATAGAGCAGTGGAGGCTGCTGAGGGGAGGACAGCCTTGCGGTAATGGCTGGAATGAAGTAAACAGAATGGCGTCAGACACATGGAAACCATGTGTTGGATGTGTTTGATACAATTCCACTCCAGCCATTACCAGTAGCCCATCGTCCCCAATTAAAAGGTGCCACCAACCTCATGTGCAATAGAGTACTCAAGTTATGCTCTTGGGCCAGAGAACTCAGGAAAACACAGAGGTAGGAGACACGGATCACAGAAACATGTGAGTATGGAAAACAGTTCCCTGAGCCCATCGGCTCTCCAACAATACGACAAGGAAGAGACTTCGGTGTACATCCCAAATGGGAGCTTATTTCCAATATAGTGCACTACGTTTGACCAGAGGTACACTACTGTTCCTCACACAGTTACCAGTGCTACACCATGCCATTGTCAAGAACAAGACAGTAATCATAGTACTCCTTACAACAATATGTTGCACTGTTTCATATCTCCTCAGAGTTATTCATCTTTCAAACCTAATGCATCATGTTAAATATACAGACAATTATGTGTTCAAAGACATAAGTATTTATAAAAACATATGCACATCAATTATAAATATTTCAGCCAATGTATAAAACCCACATCTTTTAAAATCTGTTAATATCTGTTGAAAGGGACACCAGATATAGGCTTTTGTCTAATATACGCAGAAGATGCCTGCTGGGTGTCGACGAACGGAGACGATTCAACATGTAGTATTGTCAGGAGATGAATAAAAAATAGCAGACGATACTCTGTTGTCATATGCAATAGAACGGTCACTCGCTAATTTTAACCGATCAGCGTGGTCTGATTTGTCTAAGACATCAGTGCTCTAGCTTTAATCTTAAACTCTATGATATGGTGCTACTCCATGGTGGGGCTTAACTATTAAGTTGATGCTAAACAAACCCAGTCGATTGTAGCAGTGCTTGACTGAAATCCTTTTGGGTGTCGGTACTCATTTTAGGTGCCGGTACAGTTTATATTGGTGTGTTCCGGCTCAAGTCAAGCACGGGATTGTAGAGTATCCTATGTTTCACTGATGATATGAGTTCAAAAGGATTGGCTGAAGTGATTGAAAGTGACCCTATTCATTGTTGAAAGCCTTTTACTCGGCATGGCAGGTAAAGCCAGACTAGTAATGCTGTGTGATTATAGGGTAATATCATATAGAATACAGTTAAACAAATAAAGTTGTTGGAAAAAATGTCCTAAAAATACTAACATACATGACAGATTCCCTCCCTTTACAATGACATCCAGATCATATACATAAATATCAGTGGTGGCTGGTGGGCGTCAATATAGGAGGGCGGGACCATGTGTTTGATACCGTACATTCCAGCCATCACAATGGTCTCTGCCCATCAGCCTCATCTGATAAGCAGACTTCGTTAATATAAGCATTGGTTTTCTTGAGAAGATTAAGTCCTCGGTGCACTTCAGGGTCAAGTTTCCTCTAGGAACAGATCTATGATCAGTTCAGATTTCCCCTCACCTAATCTTAACCATAAATGGGGGAAATGCAAAATCTGACCAGCGTCAAGGTGAATGTCACCCTACAACCCTGGTGGCAGGATAAAGATGTTGCTACTGTGCTCCCCTCTGCTGGTAGTTTGCCATAATGCAACACATTAGTCTTCTCTACATCGGCATTTAAGTGCAGTATGTACCAGCAGGACTAACTGTATGTGTGTGGTGTGTGTGTGAGTGTGTGTGTGTGTGTGTGTGTGTGTGGTGTGAGTGTGTGTCTGTGTGTGTGTCCAAGTCTTATTTCTTCAGTGATCCAATCATCACCTTGGAGACGAAGTTGACGATGGCACTGGCAGGTTGTTCGGGGTCGTGTTCAGCAAACAGGTGACACACATTCTCCGTCCCACTCATCGACTTTCTCGCCACAAAACCAAAGATCCTGACAGGAGGAGAAACAGCAGAGAAGCTCAGTAAGCCTTCAGCTTCAACAGCCAAACAGGAGAATCGAGGGTCATATTCACTAGGAATACAACAGAAACATAAGGGACAAAATGGAGAGGGACCTTCCTGAATTCTTCAAAAAATAAACTATTGTTTTCCATGCAAAACATTTCCTCTTGCTATTCAGCAAATACAGTGCCTTGCGAAAGTATTCGGCCCCCTTGAACTTTGCGACCTTTTGCCAAATTTCAGGCTTCAAACATAAAGATATAAAACTGTATTTTTTTGTGAAGAATCAACAACAAGTGGGACACAATCATGAAGTGGAACGACATTTATTGGATATTTCAAACTTTTTTAACAAATCAAAAACTGAAAAATTGGGCGTGCAAAATTATTCAGCCCCTTTACTTTCAGTGCAGCAAACTCTCTCCAGAAGTTCAGTGAGGATCTCTGAATGATCCAATGTTGACCTAAATGACTAATGATGATAAATACAATCCACCTGTGTGTAATCAAGTCTCCGTATAAATGCACCTGCACTGTGATAGTCTCAGAGGTCCGTTAAAAGCGCAGAGAGCATCATGAAGAACAAGGAACACACCAGGCAGGTCCGAGATACTGTTGTGAAGAAGTTTAAAGCCGGATTTGGATACAAAAAGATTTCCCAAGCTTTAAACATCCCAAGGAGCACTGTGCAAGCGATAATATTGAAATGGAAGGAGTATCAGACCACTGCAAATCTACCAAGAACTGGCCGTCCCTCTAAACTTTCAGCTCATACAAGGAGAAGACTGATGAGATCTGCAGCCAAGAGGCCCATGATCACTCTGGATGAACTGCAGAGATCTACAGCTGAGGTGGGAGACTCTGTCCATAGGACAACAATCGGTCGTATATTGCACAAATCTGGCTTTTATGGAAGAGTGGCAAGAAGAAAGCCATTTCTTAAAGATATCCATAAAAAGTGTCATTTAAAGTTTGCCACAAGCCACCTGGGAGACACACCAAACATGTGGAAGAAGGTGCTCTGGTCAGATAAAACCAAAATTGAACTTTTTGGCAACAATGCAAAACGTTATGTTTGGCGTAAAAGCAACACAGCTCATCACCCTGAACACACCATCCCCACTGTCAAACATGGTGGTGGCAGCATCATGGTTTGGGCCTGCTTTTCTTCAGCAGGGACAGGGAAGATGGTTAAAATTAATGGGAAGATGGATGGAGCCAAATACAGGACCATTCTGGAAGAAAACCTGATGGAGTCTGCAAAAGACCTGAGACTGGGACGGAGATTTGTCTTCCAACAAGACAATGATCCAAAACATAAAGCAAAATCTACAATGGAATGGTTCAAAAATAAACATATCCAGGTGTTAGAATGGCCAAGTCAAAGTCCAGACCTGAATCCAATCGAGAATCTGTGGAAAGAACTGAAAACTGCTGTTCACAAATGCTCTCCATCCAACCTCACTGAGATCGAGCTGTTTTGCAAGGAGGAATGGGAAAAAAATGTCAGTCTCTCGATGTGAAAAACTGATAGAGACATACCCCAAGCGACTTACAGCTGTAATCGCAGCAAAAGGTGGCGCTACAAAGTATTAACTTAAGGGGGCTGAATAATTTTGCACGCCCAATTTTTCAGTTTTTGATTTGTTAAAAAAGTTTGAAATATCCAACAAATGTCGTTCCACTTCATGATTGTGTCCCACTTGTTGTTGATTCTTCACAAAAAAATACAGTTTTATATCTTTATGTTTGAAGCCTGAAATGTGGCAAAAGGTCGCAAAGTTCAAGGGGGCCGAATACTTTCGCAAGGCACTGTACTTCAGAAAATACAAGTTATATCTCTCTGTGGGATAGAGAGAGATTTGTAAAGATAGAAAGACAACATGTGAGACACAATGAGAAAGGGGGATCGAGAGGAAGAAAGTGCATAAGAGAGAGAAAAATAATGACAGGAGCTGAAGTGAGGGAATGACTTACTTAGCAGAGGAGCAGCCATCTCTTGTCCACCTTGTGAGGAGAGAATAGTTAGTTGCCGTGCATGATTATCTGAGACACACACACCCACACAGGAGTGCACAGTACTCACTTGCGGTCCTGTGGGTCAAGGGCACAGAAAATGACGGTATTGACGGTGTAGTGTCTCCTGAAGAACAGCCTACAGACAGAGAGAGACAGTGAGGGGTGAGTACACTGTAGTGTAGGTATACAATATCTGTCGTAAATATACTGCTGGAAAAAAGGTTTAGATATTTTATTTTTTATTTTTTTATTTCACCTTTATTTAAGCAAGTTCTCATTTACAACTGCGATCTGGCCAAGATAAAGCAAAGCAGTGCGACAGAAACAACAACACAGAGTTACACATGGAATAAACAAGCGTACAGTCAATAACACAGTAGAAAAAAAAGAAAGTCTATATACAGTGTGTGCAAAAGGCATGAGGAGGTAGGCAATAAATAGGCCATAGTAGCAAAGTAATTACAATTTAGCAGATTAACACTAGAGTGATAGATGAGCAGATGATGATGAGCAGATGATGGTGTGTAAGTAGTGATACTGGTGTGCAAAAGATCAGCAAAGTAAATAAAAACAATATGGGGATGAAGAGGGGGATGACCGCGGCAGCTTTCCAATCTTTAGGGATCTCGGACGAAACGAAAGAGATGTTGAACAGATTGGTAATAGGGGTTGCAACAATGGCCGCGGATAATATTAGAAAGAGAGGGTCCAGATTGTCTAGCCCAGCTGATTTGTACGGGTCCAGGATTTGCAGCTCTTTCAGAACATCTGGGATCTGGATTTGGGTGAAGGAGAAGCTGGGGAGGCTCGGGCAAGTAGCTGCGAGGGGTGAGGAGCTGTTGGCCAGGGTTGGGGTAGCCAGGAGGAACGCATGTTCCTAAAGGGCTACCAACGCTTGTTAATGGGGTGGTACTATGTAAGGTAGTCCTTTGAACCTTTAGTTACAGGTGCATAATTCTACCCCAGTTCATTCCTCAGATACAATACGATATACTTTCATTTTCCATGGAAATTCATTTTGTGACGCCAGCATACAAATACAATAATCACAACACGATATATTACATGCAGCACATAAAACTGGAAAGTTAGTCACATTTACATTTTAACATACGGTATTCAAAGTCTCTGTGGCATACTGTATTAGGGTAAAATTAGGCCTCACAATAAGGCCTCGTGAGATACATTGCATTTGGAAAGTATTCAGACCCATTGACTTTTTCGACATTTTGCTACTTTATAGCCTTATTCTAAAATGGAATAAATGAAAATAGCCCATAATGAAAAGTGAAAACAGGTTTTAATAATTTTTTTGTGTGAATGTATTAAAAAGAAAAAATTGAAATACCTTATTTACATAAGTATTCAGACCCTTTGTTATGAGAATCAAAATTGAGCTCAGGTGTACACTGTTTCCATTAAATCATCCTTGAGATGTTTCTACAACTTGATTGGAGTCCACCTGTGGGAAATTCCATTGATTGGACATGATTTGGAAAGGCACACACCTGTCTATATAAGGTCCCACAGTTGACATTGATTGTCAGAGAAAAAAACTAGCCATGAGGTCAAAGGAATTGTCTGTAGAGCTCCGAGACAGGATTGTGTCGAGGCACAGATCTGGGGAAGGGTACCAAAAAATGTCTGCAGCATTGAAGGTCCCCAAGAACACAATGGCCGCAATCATTCTTAAATGGAATAAGTTTGGAACCACCAAGACTTTTCCTAGAGCTGGCCGCCTGGCCAAACTGAGCAATCGGGGGAGAAGGGCCACGGCCAGGGAGGTAACCAAGAACCCAATGGTCACTATGACAGAGCTCCGGAGTTCCTCTGTAGCGATAGGAGAACCTTCCAGAAGGACAACCATCTCTGCAGCACTCCATCAATCAGGCCTTTATGGTGGAGTGGCCAGACAGAATAAACTCCTCAGTAAAAGGCAGATGACAGCCCGCTTGGAGTTTGTCAAAAGACACCTAAAGACGCTCAGACCATGTGAAACAGGATTCTCTGGTCTGATGAAACCAAGATTGAACTCTTAGGCCTGAATACCAAGCATCACGTCTGGAGGAAACTAGAACCATAAGCATGGGGGTGGCAGCATCATGCTGTGGATATGTTTTTCATGAGCAGGGACTGGGAGACTAGTAAGGATCAAAGGAAGATGAACAGAGCAAAGTACAGAGAGATCCTTGATGAAAACCTGCTCCGGAGCTCTCAGGACCTCAGACTGAGACGAAAGTTCACCTTCCAACAGGACTTCAACCCTAAGCACACAGCCAAGACAACGCAGAAGTGGCTTTGGGACAAGTCTCTGAATGTCCTTGAGTGGCCCAGCAAGAGTTTGGACTTGAACCCATGGGGGAACTGCAAGGAAATATGATAATCAGTGGTGGAAAAAGTACCCGATAAGTGCCATGGGATCTTTAATGACCCCAGAGAGTCAGGACACCCGTTTAACGTCCCATCCAAAAGACGGCACCCTATACAGAGAATCACTGCCCTGGGGAATTGGGATATTTTTTAGACCAGAGGAAAGAGTGCCTCCTACACCACTTCCAGCAGAATCTGGTCTATCATTCAGGGACTGACCAGGGCCAACCCTGCTTAGCTTCAGAAGCAAGGCAGCAGTGGTATGCAGGGTGGTATGCTGCTGGTGAAAGTCAACCAGTAAAATAAAAGTGAAAGTCAACCAGTAAAATACTACTGAGTAAAAGTCTAAAAGTATTTGGTTTTAAATATACTTAAGTATCAAAAGTAAATGTAATTGCTAACATTTCATTAATTATCAAAAGTAAAAGTATAAATAATTTCAAATACCTCATATTAAGCAAACCAGACGGCACCATTTTCTTTTATTTCTGGGGGAGCTAGGGGCACGCTCCAACACAGACATATTTACAAACAAAGCATGTGTGTTTAGTGAGTCTGCCAGATCAGAGGCAGTAGGGATGTTCTCTTGATAAGTGCATGAATTTGACCATTTTCCTGTCCTGCTAAGCATTCAAAATGTAACGAGTACCTTTGGGTGTCAGGGAAAATGAATGGGGTTCAAGCATTTTGCTAATCCCGCAATAACATCTGCTAAACACGTGTATGTGACCAATAACATTTGATTTGAGTTAAAATAACATTATTTTCTTTTGGAATGTAGTGAAGTAAAAGTAGACAAAATTATAAATAGTGAAGTACAGATACCCCCAAAAACGACTTAAGTACTTTACGCCACTTATGATAATGAAGACGGCACAAATGTGCCTTTTTTAATGTACCACCCCAGTGACAGAGCCGTTAGTTCCTTTTAGGTGTCATAAATTAATCATTGCGCCTTATGGTGGGTACAAATATGTACCTTCGTTCAATACATTGCTTTTCTGCAACGTATTGGGAAACCGGAATGTACCTTCAACGTACGTTGAGAACTAGAGTGTGACGATTGTATCTTAATATTCAAAATATTGGGTACAAAAATGGACCCTCGTACTCTTTATCCGCACATGTACCAAAAGGGTAACGAACAATACCATGTGTTATCATTATCTGTACCTCTGAAGGTACATTATCTGTATTTGGGTATATTTGTTCCCCAGGGAACAATACCATACCCTTATTTTGTAGGAGGTTCTTTATTTTATATGTGTGTGCATGCATACGTATGCATGCTCAAGCGTGTGTGTGTGTGTGTGTGTGTGTGTGTGTGTGTGCTCACATGAATGCATGGCATGCCGCGTGCATGTGTGATCATGCAAGTGTGCGTATGACTCACTTCCTCTGATTGTCGGTGAGAGTGATGCCCTGTGTTGAGACTTTGAAATTAACCACAGTGGAGGTTGGAGGAGGGTCCATGGCCAGAGTCAGACTGGCTGCCTTTTGTACAGCCTGGTACCCTGTCAAAGACTCCAGCTCTACTGAGCCCAAGAACCACACACTGCAAGCTAGGGAGAGAGACACACACCAGTTACACATTGTAACACACACACACACACGTTATACACTGTAACACACATACAGACTGGTACCCAGTCAGAGACTGCAGCTCTACTGAGCCAATGAACTACACGGAGAAGCATACATTTTACACAATGAAAGATGACACACACACAAACACACACACAATGTCAGAGAAGAGGAGAGCTGAGACTATAAAGTACCTGCTCCCTGTTTGAGTAGCTCAGCAGCAGAGTTGGTTACTGACTGTGTTGAGGGATCACTTGTCTCTTCCAGAGGGTTTGACAACACAGGAAGAAAAGGGAAGTTTAGTTGGAACTGATATAATTGTATTTATAAAAACACAAGGAAAGACACACACACACACACACACACATTCTTACCTCTTTCGGGGATGATGAGTTTACAGGGCAGGGCCAAAGGGGTAATGGAATGTTGACAGATCAACGCAGTCAGACTTCCTGTGAGGAACAGAATACACTGTCTCAGATGCTTCAATATACCTTTCCATCTAGTCATTGGTCAACCAAAAATATTTTTGGGACCAGATTTTGTGGACCTGTTTAGCTGCACTACTGAGTATGTCCACCAGAGGAATACATTGTATTACTTCACAAAACTGAACATATGCACCCACACAGTACACATATGCATAGAACCCAACACAAAACACCATAAAAGAACAGAACAGAACACGCATACGTAGGCACATAGCACAACACACATGAATATGTCCTCACCAAAGTAGGGTTCATTGGGACAGCCCTTAAGCTGCACCCCTTTCTGTGTGCACTCAATCAGGAAGTGCCTAACCAGTTCATTGGATAGGTCGCCACCCACTATGGAGATAGGAAGTGACATCAGAGAGGATTGGGGAAATGGCAAGTGCCCTAGGTACAGATCGAGGATCAGCTTCCCCTACCCTAATCCTAACCTTAAATATTTGTGGAAAAAAATGCTAAAATGACACAGGATCAGCATCTAGCGGCAACTTCACTCTACACCGCCCTGGACTGACAGAAATATCTCATTAGAAGAAAGTCAGAAGTGACATATAATAGTAAAATGTTATGACATATTCGAATGAGACCATGTTGGAACTTATGGACCTCTCTGAGTCTGCGTCCCAAATGGCACCCTATTCCCATAGGGCTCTGGTCAAATGAAGTGCACTTTATATTTGTGGCCTATCACACCCACCTTTCTTGCTCTGTGTCAGGACAGAGGGAGGGGGTGTGGCCACCTTTATAGCCAATCCGTAGGCTCCGCGGAATGAGTGACTGTCCCTGACGATGAAGGATCCAGGTTCTTTGTCCTTCAGCACACCGATGGCTACAGAGCACCACAGGAGTCAAAAAACAAAGTTTAACACAGTCACAACACCCATGTCATAGTCAGTAGCAACTGTGATGCCCTTTTCAGACTACTGAGACAAACAGAGCCAAGCCAAGCCGAAATGTGCTGCTCTGGCCTGGTTGCACAATGTGTAATGCACATCTAGCATAATGGCTGGAACTGTGCTGGAAAACACAGTGTGAAAAGAAAATATCAAAGGCAACACACACATACACACACACAACCACACACACAAAGAGAGAAAGAGTTCTTGCAGCACCCATCTAATTTCCGGAAACAATATTTACCTTGATCTCTGGAGATGTCAGGCTTGTACCAGAATTTGGAAGTGTCCTGAACAAACTTCACATTGTCCTGCTTACTGGAAAACGGGTCTGCAACACAACACAACACACAGACAGAGACAGTCACTTGGTGTGAAGAGAGAGAAAGAGAGAAATAGAGCACTATAGCATATAAACATATTTTTTGAGACACAGTGAACATTGTGTACGACAGTATGATTGAGTGTGAATTCAGGCATGCCATTGTCTTTTAATGTACGAGTGAGAGCCAACGTATAGCTGTCTATACATGTTTACAACATGGGACAGACATTTTTCACATGCACAAGTACATTGAAATGCTTAACTTGCAAAAAAACAACTACATTTCAGATAAATGTCAGCTACTGTATATACAGGGTCAGTACCAGCACCAAATGTACAATAGGGAGGGATAGTGGAGTATTTGAAGTAGATATGTACATGTAGGCAGTGATTAGGAGAAAGTGACTGGTAGGAAGCTAAATGATAATAATAATAATAATATTAAACAGTATGGCTGCGGCAGAAGTGGTGGGTTGATGTCTGTGTGGTGGTGAATGTGTGATTGCAAATGTAAATGTGTGGGTGTGGGTGTGGGCCAGAGTATCCGTGTATGCGTGATTGGAAGATGTACATGGAAACAGGGCTGAAAAGTGACTGGTAGCAGAAATACTTATGGTTATATAGTAATGGTAATATATCGAGTGAAACAAATCAAAGCACATTTTATTTGTCTCATGCGCCGAATACAACAACCTTCCAGTTAAATATTTACTTACAAGCCCTTAACCAACAATGCAGTTTTAAGAAAATACCTAAAAAAAGGTCAGATAAAAATAACAAATCATTAAAGAGCAGCAGTAAAATAACAATAGCGGGGATATATACAGGGGGTACCGGTACAGAGTCAATGGGCGGGGGCACCGGTGTCAAGGTAATTGAGGAAATATGTACATGCAGGTACAGTTATTAAAGTGACTGTGCATAGATAATAACATAGAGTAGCAGCAGCGTAGAAGTGTGTGTGTGTGTGGTGGGGGGGGGGGGGGGGGGGATGCAAATAGTCTGGGTAGCCATTTGATTAGATGTTCAGGAGTCTTATGGCTTGGGGGTAGAAGCTGTTTAGAAGCCTCTTCCACCTAGACTTGGCACTCCGGTACTGCTTGCCATGTGGTAGCAGAGAGAACACTCTATGACTAGGGTGGCTGAAGTCTTTGACAATTTTTAGGGCAGTTGCCATACCGAGCAGTTGCCATACCAGACAGTGATGCAACTCGTCAGGATGCTCTCAATGTTGCAGCTGTAAAACCTTTTGAGGATCTGAGGACCCATGCCAAATCTTTTCAGTCTCCTGAGGGGGAATAGGTTTTGTTGTGCCCTCTTCACAACTGTCTTGGTGTGCTTGGACCATGTTAGTTTGTTGGTGATGTGGACGCCAAGGAACTTGAAGCTGTCAACCTGCTCAGTCCTCCTTTTCCTGTAGTCCACAATCATCTCCTTTGTCTTGATCACATTGAGGGAGAGGTTGTTGTCCTTGCACCACACAGTCAGGTCTCTGACCTCCTCTCTATAGGCTGTCTCATCATTGTTGGTGATCAGGCCTACCACTGTTGTGTCATCAACACATGATGGTGTTGAAGTCGTGCCTGGCCGTGCAGTCATGAGTGAACAGGGAGTACAGGATAGTACTGAGCACGCACACCTGCGGGGTCCCCGTGTTGAGGATCAGCGTGGCGAATGTGTTGTTACCTACCCTTACCACCTGGGGGCGGCACGTCAGGAAGTCCAGGAGCCAGTTGCAGAGGGAGGTGTTTAGTCCCAGGGTCCTTAGCTTAGTGATGAGCTTTGAGGGCACTATGGTGTTGAATGCTGAACTGTAGTCAATTAATAGCATTCTCATATAGATGAGTACCAGTCAAAAGTTTGGACACACCTACTCATTCCAGGGTTTTTATTTATTTTTACTATTTTCCACATTGTAAAAAACATAGTTTAGACATAAGAACTATGAGTAAACATGTGGAATCATGTAGTAACCAAAAAGGTGTTAAACAAATCAAAATATATTCTTCAAATCAGCCACCCTTTGCCTTGATGACAGCTTTGCACACTCTTGTCATTCTCTAAACCAGCTTCACCTAGAATGCTTTTCCAACAGTCTTGAAGGAGTTTCCACATATGCTGAGCACTTATTGGCTGCCTTTCCTTCACTCTGTAGTCCAGCTCATCCCAAACCATCTCAAACCATCTCATCTCAGCTGTGACCAAATATCTCACGGCCATTTTAGGCATGTTGACGCTCTTCTTGTTCTAGTCTGTCTGCATGCTCATCTGGTCTTTCCCTGTGCTCCACCTCTAATTTCTGTTGTTCCGATTTTGCCATTAGTTCTATCTCCCTCAGTTGCAAGTCTATGGGAATTGACCTACTACCCACAGGACCCTTTTCACCAACATCCCTCTACGTAAGGATTTCCTCCTCCAGCAGAGCAGCACCGATCAACTCTTTGACTGCTGATTTTGGATGGCCAGACACCACCTTGATGTCATAATGCTTTGCAGTGACGAGCAGATTCGCCTTTGTACATTTATCTCCCATGTAGGATTTTCCACAAATGTTTCCAACTTAAGGCCCATGGCTTTTTTTATTACCCTGTGTGTTTATGAAACTTTAAAAAATATTTCCACCAATCAGTGACGGAAACTCTACCCAAAAGTGTTATCTGAACACTCAAATATCTGGGCACAGCAAAGCTTCAGAGTAGGTGATTAGAGCAACTACCATACTCATGGGACACTAGATCCCGGACGAACCCCCATTTTGTTACGTTTCCACAAGACAAACTCAAAAAGTCACTCACAACAAAAGGAACTAACAAAGAAAATCACTGACAACCAAACAAAACAGAAAGGGGTTCAAAAGGGGTTCTGAAAAGCACCCATGTGGGTGCCCACTGAAAGTTGGAAAAGCCACTAGTAAGGGGTTCTAAAAGACACCCACCATGGATGCCCACTAGGTTTGCCTCCAAAAAGACAAACTAAAAGAAAAACCCACAACAACTTAGGATAGGGAGTTAAAAGATGGAGCCAAACAAACAGGGGAAACACCAAAACACAAACAGGTTGAGCTCGAAATCGCACCACAGATAAGGTGAAGTGTAGCTCTCCCCAACATCTCTCAAGCTCCACTGGAGCACTGGGCCAGCCACGCCTAAATAGCACCTGGGTCAACACAGGTCAAACACCTTCCCAGTAATGAGTTGGCAACCAGCACACGTGTAACACACACGGACTGACGAGGTGACACCAATCAGTGCACCCTACGTGTTAACAAGCTATACGTGCTAAAGTCCATCCTCAAAACATAAATGGAAAACCAAAGCCAGTAACAGAGGACGGATGATTTTTACGCGCTACACTTTTCAGCACTCGGCGGTCCCGGTCTGTGATCTTATGTGGCCTACCACTTCTCTGGTGAGGCGTGGTGCAACTAGACGTTTCCACTTCACAATAACAGCCCTTACAGTTGCCTGGGGCAGCTCCAGTAGGGCAGAAATTTTACTGACTGACTTGTTGGAAAGGTGGCATCCTATGACGGTGCCACATTGAAAGTCACCGAGCTCTCCAGAAAGGCAATTCTTCAGCCAATGTTTGTCTATGGAGATTGCATGCCTGTGTGCTCGATTTTATACACCTGTCAGCAACTGAAATAGCTGAATCCACTAATTTGAAGTGGTGTCCACATACTTTTGTATATATAGTGTACATGTAAATAGGAGTAATAGCAGGAGAAATAAATAGATACTAATGATAATGGCAATCAATAATTAATTAACAGCAGCGTAGTGATAGTAATACATCTAATCAATAATCATTTTAGAAGCAGTGTAGTTGTGAGGTCGTGTGTGCCGTTGGGTGTAAGAGTATGGCTTCAATAATGAGTGTGTGAGTGAGCATGTGGTGCCTGGAGAAGTGGGTATACTCAAATTTTGCCAAAATGTTTCCAAATGGCCCTCCCAGCTAAGGAAAGGCACCCCGTGTGAAAGATTCTATGAGAAACAGTGACACACTCAATGACCTAAATAATAAAATCCCAAATTGGTCTTTCACATTCAGGCTACCTAAGTTGTACTGTGCAGTAGGCTAATAGTAGGGCTACAAATGTTTTCAGGTTTTCGTCCAAAACAATGCTTAATCCACATCAGGAGACCACTTTTGAGGTCTGGAAAAATCTAAGAAATGTAGGTTTTTGAGAGTAGTTACCCTTTAATTCAAGTGTGCAGGCTGTTAGCACTATTGTCTGATTAACAGTGTTTCTGTTGCACATGAGATGGAGTTTACATTGGAATGGGCACTGGATTGACACCATTGCTCATGATATCATTCTGACAGGTAGGTATATACCTAACAGGTGGCTATATATACTTAGCTATTTAACATTTAATAGAGAAGGTTTTTGGGAAAGCATTTCCGTCTACCTAAAGACAGTTAAGCCTATAATTAGTGTTGCTATATTTTTCCTGTTCCTTAATAGTTTGAATCCTTCATTTTTTGAGGCATGTCTTACCTTGTTTCAAAGTAGCCTATTGACAAATTCCGACCTTTTGTTTGGGCAATTATTTTTTATAAAGACTAACTCTTATGCATTCTCCTGTTCTATCGGTTTTCTTTCAGCTTTCTTTCATTGTCTAGCAGCCGAAGGCTTTATCCTAATCATATTAGCAACCCATGATAGTTGTTGCATCTTTAAATCCCCCCTTTTTCGAACTGATATTTCCATCTCTGTCCACCAAACCGCTCCCATGTGCGGTGTGCATTTTAGAAGAGTGGTTTCCCGCAAATGGCATGTTGCAACATTCACACATAGGCGTACTGCCGTGTGTATTTTGCTGTGCCTAAAATGTGAAGAAATAATAGTTGATCTGCATTTTAATATAAACATTCCTATCTGTTCCATCAGCCCTATTAATTGATACGGCATATAACTCCAAAGCACTACTTTGATAAGTATCAATCGGGATTAAGAAGAGAGTATAAGCAATGTCCACCACACCACTGTGTGTGTAAGTAAGACAGTGAAGGTGTATATGTCTGAGTGGGTGGAGTCCTGTGGATGGGCATAGAGTCAGTGTGGGTAGTCTGTGGGAGAAGGAGAGCAGTAGTTGTTAGCCATTTAACAGTCTTATAGCCAGGGGATAGAAGCTGTATAGGAGTCTGTTGGTCTGAGCCTTGATGCACTGGTACCGCCTGCTGGACAGCAGCATGGCTGTAGTCTTTTGCAATTTTTCTGTCCCTTCTCAGACACTGCCTGGCATGTACATCCTGGATTGACAGAGCTCACCCCGAGTAATGTGCTGGGCCGTCCATAATATCACCCTCTGTAGGGCCTTTTGTTCAAGGGCGGTGCAGTTGCCATGCCAGACGGTGATACAGCCAGTCAGGATGCTCTCAATGCTGCAGCTATAAGTTCCTAAGGATCTGAGGGGCTATGCCAAACCATGCCTACTTCACAACTGTTGTGGTGTGAGAGTACCATGTTAAGTCCTTAGTGATGTGGACACCAAGGAACTTGAATCTCTGGACCGTCTCCACTATGGCCCAATCGATGTGGATGGGGGTGTGCACCCGCCCTTGTTTTCTGTAGTCAGCTCCTTGGTCTTGCTGAAGTTGAGGGAGAGACTGTAGACTGTCTCATAGTCAGTCGTTGGTGAGGTTGAAGAGGGCAGTGTGGAGTGGAATAGAGAATGCGTCATCTGTGGATCTGTTGGGGAGGTATGCAAATTGGAGTGGGTCGAAGATGTCTGGGAGGATGGAATTGATGTGTGCGATGACCAGCCTTTCAAAGCACTTCATTATTACAGGTCGGTAGTAATCGTAGCAGGATGCCTTAGAGTTTTTTGGGAACAGGAATGATGGTGTGTGTGTGTCTGCCTGTGTGTGTATCTGCATGCATGTGTACCTGATACAGGCAAAGGGGCTCCACCACCACCAGGGCTGAGTCCTCTGAAAGGGGCTGGGGTCATGGCTGAGGGGAAGGGGATGCTGAGACTACTACCACTGTGGGGGCTGGATAATCCACTGAGAGAGGGGGAGCGGGACCCAGCCAGCCCTGGTACCCTCTTCTCAGGCAGCACGGGTGGCAGTCCTGTCAGTCCATCCTCTCCAAGCCCCAGGCCTAGATCCAGGCCCCCCAGCCCCTCCACAGCTTCCAACAGGCTGTCCTCCAGACCAAGATGTCCATTCCCCAGCAGCAGAGAGACTATATCCCCCTGGCTTTGGGCATCCTGGTTCCTCTCACACCGGCTCTGGCCCCCAGACCACTCCAGGTCCCTCTGGGCCCCCAGGGGAGATCTGTGTGCATTGAGGAGGCTGAGGGGAGAAAGAGAGGAAGAGGAAGGGGGGAGGAATGGGGAGGACAGGGACATAGGAGTCCTGTCCAGCCACACTGGAGGTGGGGTTTGGCTGAGGAGAGAGAGAGAGAAGGGGATGATCAAGTATAAGCACAAATGTGTAAGGACAGCAGCTGGGAGACGAGAAGCAAGTACTGGGAGTGAAAATTGAATGCATAAACAGACATGAAACAAACAAGGACAGCGTCTGAACAAGGGACAACAATAATGCTGACACAGGGAACAAACTGAGGAACAGACAGATATAGAAGGGGCAATCAACAAAGTGACCAGGTGAGTCCAATGAAGCGCTGATGTGCGTAATGATGTTGACAGGTGTGCGTAATGATGGACAGCCGGGCATCCTCGAGCGCCAGAGAGGGGGAGCGGGAGCAGGCGTGACAAAATGTAGCTACAGTTAACACACAAAAACATTGCAGTGTGAAAGAAAGACAGTACCTGTTTGTGTGTGGGAGGGTGCTCCTTGACGGTACAGAGTGCATGGATCCGAACATTCTCTGACAGGTGGCGGGAGTGAAGGACACTTCCGAGCAGAAAAGCTCTCCATTTGACGAGGCTGGAGTTTGGTTCATACTACCGTCCAGGAAACTTCGGGAATCTGCAAGAAAATAAAAACAACAGCATCCCTTTAAGACTGTGGCATGGCTTCCCTTTTAACATTACAGATAGGTGCATACTAGTCTACGAGAGAGCTCATCTCTTATCTTTGAGACTCTGAATAGCTGCCCATGCTAAAACATGCTTTGGATCAAATGCGCCCTCTATCCAACTCTATGGTGCATTTGAGTGCAGTATGTGACTGGAGGTTTGTATGAAGGTCATCCTTTAACATAATCTGTTCAGTTCCCCACTTCCAAAATACGTTTGCTTCTAATTTATCTTACTGTAGCAAGTCTCAGATTAACAGTCCCTGAGATATTTTCTTACACACTGCTCTTTGTGAGTTCTCACCAAATCCTCTGTATTGGCTCTGTACTCCAGCCATATGTTCTGTCAAGAGAGAGAGAGCAACAGACATGCTCAGCATGAGCTCCTGATTTATCTGTTTTTTGTTTTTAAAATGAGATGAACATCTCCAATCTAAAAATAATTCAAGACAAGACATGATGAACAACTCTATTAATTCTGAATATATTTTTTAAAACTTTGCGCCTCAAATTAAGTCGTTTTTACTCTCCTTAACTAGCTACACAACAAAAACATAGCCAGCAAGCAAAAAATTGAGCTAGAACAAACCTAGCAAGTGCAGCTAACACAACTACATCAAACGACCAAACTGAGTGAATAAACCAAAAAGCAACATGGACTCTAACCTTAAACATATATTTTTTTGTGTGTGTAAAGATTTTTCACTATTTAAGATTTTTTAAGCTAAATTAGAGTAAGCTAGCAACATAAGCAGACAAACAAAAATGGTTGCCATGGCAACGGGGCAGCAGAACAGGGCAGCAGAGCCCACAGGCACCATGTGTTCCCTCAGCGCTGAGTCCATTCTCTACCCTCCAGAGACCAAAAAATGACACAAGGAAAGCTTTTCAACAGAAACTACTAAAGGGGAGGCCAGAAACCCTTTTCACAGACCTGTACAAAAATGGTGATGTGAGTAATTTCATCTCTCTCACTGACCAGCCAAATGTATGGCGCTCAGCAGTCTGCTCTCACTATGGGTGAAAGTAAAAGAGACCGACAACCCTGACAGCACCATGATAACAATCAACCTGACTGGGACTGTCATGGTGCAAGCTAACCTATTTCATTTAAAGACTGAACATTTGATGTCATTCTCCAAAGATCCTACAAACAAGCCCCTTCAGGCAGGAGAAGCAGTGTGAGTAATGAAGAAAAAATGTATCCATCATAAAGACCTCCTTGTATCCACTACAGCCCCCTCCCACTCTCCCCACCTCTCTCTCTCTGTCTCTCTTGAGCTCTCTCTCTTTATTCCTTCTCTCCTTTTCTTTCATCCCATCTCACTCTCCCTCTTCTCCATTGACTTTATGTTGAGGAATTTAGGCTGAATTAAACCCTCTCTTGTCATCTCCATTATTAGATCACTTACTTACACAAACACACACACACACACACAGGTCAAAAGTAGTGCATTATATAGGGAATAGGATGGCATTTGGGATGCAAACTTTCTATATGTTAATGGTGACCTTACTCTACACTTTCAATGTAAACTAAAAGCTGGTGCCAATCTGGCCTGGGGAGGTGAGAGAATGCATGTACAGTTGAAGTCGGAAGTTTACATGCACCTTAGCCAAACACATTTAAACTCAGTTTTTCACAATTCCTGACATTTAATCCAAGTAAAAATTACCTGTCGTAGGTCAGTTACGATCACCACTTTATTTTAAGAATGTGAAATGTCAGAATAATAGCAGAGAGAATTATTAATTTCAGCTTTTATTTCTTTCATCACATTCCCAGTGGGTCAGAAGTTTAGATACACTCAATTAGTATTTGTTAGCATTGCCTTTAAATGGTTTAACTTGGGTCAAACGTTTCAGTTAGCCTTCCACAAGCTTTCCACAATAAGTTGGCAGAATTGTCCCATTCCTCCTGACAGAGCTGGTGTAACTGAGTCAGGTTTGTACATGCTTATTTCAGTTCTGCCCACAAATGTTCTATAAGATTGAGGTCAGGGCTTTGTGATGGCCACTCCAATACCTTGACTTTGTTGTCCTTAGGCCATTTTGTCACAACTTTGGAAGTATGCTTGGGGTCATTGTTCGTTTGGAAGACCCATTGGCAACCAAGCTTTAACTTCCTGACTGATGTCTTGAGATGTTGCTTCAATATATCCACATAATTTTCCCTCCTCATGATGCCATCCATTTTGTGAAGTGCACCAGTCCCTCCTGTAGCAAAGCACCCCCACAGCATGATGCTGCTACCCCTGTGCTTCACAGTTGGGGTGGTGTTCTTAGGCTTGCAAGCCTCCCCCTTTTTCCTCCAAACATAACAATGGTCATTATGACCAAACAGTTCTATTTTTGTTTCATCAGACCAGAGGGCATTTCTCCAAAAAGTACGATCTTTGTCCCCATGTGCAGTTTCAAACCGTAGTCCGGCTTTTTTATGGTGGTTTTGGAGCAGTGGCTTCTTCCTTGCTGTGGCCTTTCAAGTTATGTCGATATAGGACTCGTTTTACTGTGGATATAGATACTTTTGTACCTGTTTCGTCCAGCATCTTCACAAGGTCCTTTGCTGCTGTTCTGAGACTGATTTGCACTTTTCGCACCAAAGTACGTTCATCTCTAGGAGACAGAACGCGTCTCTTTACTGAGCGGTCTGACGGCTGCGTGGTCCCATGGTGTTTATACTTGTGTACTATTGTTTGTACAGATGAACGTGATACATTCAGGCATTTGGAAATTGCTCCCAAGGATGAACCAGACTTGGCTGATTTCTTTTGATTTCACCATGATGTCAAGCAATGATGCACTAAGTTTGAAGGTATTTCTTGAAATACATCCACAGGTACACCTCCAATTGACTCGAATTATGTCAATTAGCCTATCAGAAGCTTCTATAGCCGTGATATAATTTTCTGGAATTTTCCAAGCCGTTTAAAGGCACAGTCAACTTAGTGTATGTTAACTTCTGACCTACTGGAATAGTGTGATACAGTGAATTATAAGTGAAATAATCTGTCTGTAAACAATTGTTGGAAAAATGACTTGTGTCAAGAAATTTGTGAAGTGGTTGAAAAACAACTTTTAAGGACTACAACCTAAGTGTATGTAAACCTCCGACTTCAACTGTATGTCGATGGGTGCGTGTTTATGTGTGCGTCCCACTTATTCCTAGGATGGTTAACATGTTAAAGGAGAACTCCTTTTGAGATAAGCAAAACTGATGATGCAACCTAATATCACATCCATCCATCTCTCTACCTTTATCCCCTCTTTCTGTCTGGAGTATTGGGGAAGGAGCCACTGCCGCTACCACACTGTCCAACCAAATTGCATTAATTAAGGAACAAATTGAAGTGAAAAGGAATTACAACAACTCTTGGAGGGCAGTGGAAGTTGATAAAAGTGCTTCTTTATTGTTAAAAGTAAGAGCAACACGTTTCGGCCCTTAGACTTGTGTAGACCGTTGACCCCGTGCTGATCCCTCTGAGATTGAAGAGGATCAGACACAGGCCTTAAACTTTAGAGGTTAATGGTCAACAGTCAAGAGGAGCTGATGTCACTGCCATTCTCGAATTACAGCAATTACACGTTCCATGATGCAGTCACACACACGAGGACACACACAAACAGCCACACACACACACAGGCACATACACACACACACACTAGATCTGGGCGGCAATGTTTTTTTTATGCTGGTCTGCCTCTAATGACTCGATCTCGGTCTTCAAAGTTTGAATCTGATCCATGTGCATCTTCATCAGATGAGCAGAATGGTACCACCCTGAGCCCCATCGATTACAGTGGTCTGTGATAGAAATGGTAGATCAATTAAGAATTAAAAGTGACTCCAACACACATATGCTGCATACACATTTTAAGAATCTAGCAAAACTAACCGCTTTCTTGGCAACCATGCGTTTTTTACGGTGCGGCCCGTTGTCCAGCCCTTTCTCCACTGATCTCCACGGATGGTTGTCGGCATGGTTGTATGCTCTGCAAAAACACATTCACGTTTTTAGTAAACAATAATTTGTATTGTGTATTTATATTTAACTTTTTATTTAATTATCAATTTTATTACACAGTATGCCTACATATTGATAGGCTATATAAACATTTTTTTAAAGAAAATGCACTGAAACCAAAATACCTTTAGTTTTGGTGATCAGCTCTGCCTCATTGTAAAGTCCTCTCGTGGTTACGGTCCTAACCCTAGAACAGGTAGCGCCATAGAAAGAAGCTGGCTTGATGAAAACGATGTCCATTTCGTCTGTCCTCTTTTTTTTTTTTTTTTAGATAAACAGCTCGTTTTTGAATGGTAACTGTGTTAAGGGTGGAGTTTGTGGTGGGGTGAGTACTGGACAGGTGTGACTTTCAGCTTACAATAGGCCGTAAGTATACAGCATATCGCCGATTGTCTTCACTTTGATTATGCTGCTAATCAGGCTAAAAGTGTTTGAAAACCTGTTTTCAAAATGCCACCAGCTTTTAAAAAAATGCCACCAGTAAGTAAAAACACAGCATATTGTTTACATCTTATTTACATTCTTTATTGTAACCACAATGTCACATAATTTGTATCTACCTTTCAAATTATGTTTATAAATGTGTGCTTTTCATTTATTTTTGACTGACGCTTTTAGTGAGAGGTCTAGTGCTTTAATATTTAATAATATCTGTCCTCCGAATTAATATCAAAGAGACATTTTTCACGCCATTATTAATTGCATTGTTTTAGTTTGAACATGCAAACTGGCACTAACAGCGGGAACGTTTCCCTAGTCAGCGCCATTATTAGTGCAATGCCCCTTAAAGTGTTGCTCTGTGCTACCCAGTGGGGTGGGGTAGCACCCCCCCCCCCCCTTCCTCCTCCTCCATTCCCCATGGGCTAGGTCCATCTTCTGTGCGCGGCTCTGCCTTGCCCTCATGTCTTGAACCTCGTGCGCCCACCACTATTTCAGTGGATACAGCTGGAGAACTGCAAAGGAAATCCCATTGTGCGCCACACGGGAGCCATGACCAGTATGACCAATATATATTGTCCTGCTAATAACAGGGTTAAAAATATGTCTGTGAGAATATCCAAGGGGCTTTTATATAATTCTAAATTAATAATAATAATAATAGCATTGTTTAAAAAATAACAATACATTTTGGAGAATATTTTGTTTTCAAATAACGTAAAATGAGCAAGAAAAGGCCATTCTTGAACATGGGGTGAGACATAGTTACTAATTTGTAAATACAGCCAGTTTGTTATTTTGAATGATTTATTTATCTTTTTAAAGGGAGAGAAACCAAAAACCTACAATCATCTCTTGGGTCTCCCAGTTGAGGCCGGCACAGGTATTGAACCAGAATCTGTAGTGACACAGTATGCACTGTGATGCAGTGTCTTAGACCGCTGCGCCACTGAGGCAGTACTACAGTAAGAGCAAAAACATTTCCACACTCTAAGCGTGGTCTAAGTTTCTCTTAGAATAAAAACCTTAGTGTAACAGTTGAGTAAATAATACTGAAGTCGTGAACAATTATCAATTTCTATTTAGGTTTATGTCTCCCATTCATTGTCAGTTAGAGACACAGTAGTGCCTTGGGACCCAAAAGCATAATCAGTGCTCTAACTCCCTCTTGCCCTGGTCTGGAGCAGTGAAGTGGTGACGCAGGGTGCAGTACTAAACCACAAACTACCTCTAAGTGCCGCAGCACAATCACTAAACTTTTAGTGGAGCAACCACTGTATTTCCCTTTTTCTTTGCTGTTACAGACAAACTAGGACCTCTGACTTTATCAGAAACTTGCCCATACTGGTATAAAAAGTTATCAACATAATACCAACCAACCGCTTTTGACCTTGTGGGGTTTATTTATTTAATGCATTATACTGCCATTGTGCTACGGTAACGCACAAATAATAAAGATGGTACCATATGATCATTTTTGGTACCATTTAGCATGATTGTACTTTAACATGGTAGAATGTATACTGGAGGTTGACGCAATGGTATTTCCATGATCCACATCTATACCACTGTATAAGTGAAAGTACTCTAGTAGTACCATGGTATAAATGTAATTATAAACTGTGTGTTTTGAGCCCTATATGCTGGTTGGCTGACAGCCGTGGTATACCACTGATATGACAAAACATTTATTTTTACTGCTCTAATTATGTTGGTAACCAGTTTATAATAGCAATAAGACACCTGTATATGGCCAATATACCATGGCTAATATACCATGGCTAATGTCACGCCCTGACCATAGTTTGCTTTGTATGTTTCTATGTTTTGTTTGGTCAGGGTGTGATCTGAGTGGGCATTCTATGTTGGATGTCTAGTTTGTCTGTTTCTGTGTTTGGCCTGATATGGTTCTCAATCAGAGGCAGGTGTTAGTCGTTGTCTCTGATTGGGAACCATATTTAGGTAGCCTGTTTTGTCATTGTGGGTTGTGGGTGATTGTCTATGTTAGTTGCTTATGTCAGCACAGTTCTTACTATAGCGTCACGGTCGTTATTCGTTTATTGTTTTGTACAGTTTACTTCGTGTTTTTTCGTCATCTATTAAAATGATGCATTCACACCACGCTGCGCTTTGGTCCGCTTCTTACAAAGATCGTGACAGCTAAGGGCTGTATCCAGCAACACCGCATTGCGTCATGCGTAAGAACAGCCCTTAGACGGGGTATATTGGTTATATACAGTACCACACTCCCTCATGTCCTATTGCTTAATTATAAACTGGGTGGTTCCAGCCCAGAATACTGATTGACTGACAGCCGTGGTATATGAGACCGTATACCATGGGTATGACAAAACATTTGCTTTTACTGCTCTAGTTTCTAATAGCAATAAAGCACCTCAGGGGTTTGTGGTACATAGCCAATATACCACGGCTAATGGCTGTATCCAGGCACTCCGCGATGTGTCGTGCATAAGAACAGCCCTTAGCCATGGTATATTGGCCATAGTCCAACCCCCCTCGGGCCTTATTGCTTAAGTAACATAGTAGTACCATGGTACATTTTGTAAGGGCTGTGTCACTCTCTCACACTCACAGTAACCAACACACACAGCCCAGCACGTGCTAGAGCGTCACCTCGCTCTACCTCTACCTCACACTTTATCAGCTACAGTTAATAAAGTAGCTTTAAAAAATTAAGTAGCGGTTCCAAATGTTTGGTATACTCAGCGTATGTTCTTGGCAACAAATAAATATCTGGTGGCACTGCTGAGACATTAATGAGCTCCAGACCAAACGGTTGAATGTTCAAATCCCAAGAGCATTTATGCACACTCAATCAAGTACCCCCTGAGCACTGCTACTTTTTCGTTGGTGTTGTCAGATAATCGTAGAATTATTGACTTAATTCTGAGCCACGTTTAGCAGTGGATAAATGTATTCTTGCCAATAACTACATTTGACGTGTGAAACCACTTGTTTTTGGAACACTTCACATGACATTTCAGAAGTGAAAAACGTGTATTTGGAACACTTCAAATCAAATCAAATTTCACATGTGAAAACATTTGTGTTTTTGCTAAATGCTTTAGTCACTCGAAAGGCTATTTTACATGGGAATCAGAATGATTGTTCGGGACCTTTAAAACCACCATGCCATTTTATTACTTTACATATAATGGTTTGGGATGGTTTAGGACTATCTGGGATCATCACATGACATCCTGATGACTGTAAATCTGAGACAGTTTACTAACCAATATCCTTCCAGTAATGCATTGTAAATTCAGCATGTTGCTGTAGTTAGGTGTTCAAGTAATAAGCTGTAAATGTGTGTTATAGTAAAGGTCCTGAAACTCTACGGTAATTTACTGGCTTCTGTGCTGCCAGTAATTTACAGGAATTTTTTTACAATGTAGCTAGCCAGTTGTTAGCTACCACCAGTATATAGTTATAGCGCTGACGTAATCCACTGAAAACTTCTGATGGCGCATGAAGCCGGAAGCATTTGAATTTGAAGCACGCGATATTGGTGAATGGGGGCTGAGTGGCACCAAAAAATTGCTAAAGATTATGGTGAAAGTGGCCGTAACTAGCAAAGGATTACGGTCAATGTAGTCACTTTCATCCTTGCTGAGAGTCAACAGGGAACCTCCGATCCTAGCCTGCTGGACAGACAAACGACCAATGTAGTAGTCAGAATAGATCACTATTTAATTACATGTATTTATTTGTAGCAAACTTTAAAATAATTCACTGTGGGGATTGAACTTGATCAAAATAAATATCCCAAAATATTGTCGTACATAGGCTTTCTAGGGCAGACCAGAGCTTTTTCCAGCCGAGCTTGTGACTTCAATCTCCAGACCAGACACTGGGGGCCTGCACCAAACCAGACGAAAGCGGAAACATTCAGGTATCTTTGCCTTAGATGAATAATGGAAACCACAAATTACAGTGCCTTGCGAAAGTATTCGGCCCCCTTGAACTTTGAAAAGAACTGAAAACTGCTGTTCACAAATGCTCTCCATCCAACCTCACTGAGCTCGAGCTGTTTTGCAAGGAGGAATGGGAAAAAATGTCAGTCTCTCGATGTGCAAAACTGATAGAGACATACCCCAAGCGACTTACAGCTGTAATCGCAGCAAAAGTTGGCGCTACAAAGTATTAACTTAAGAAGGCTGAATAATTTTGCACGCCCAATTTTTCAGTTTTTGATTTGTTAAAAAAGTTTGAAATATCCAATAAATGTCGTTCCACTTCATGATTGTGTCCCACTTGTTGTTGATTCTTCACAAAAAATACAGTTTTATATCTTTATGTTTGAAGCCTGAAATGTGGCAAAAGGTCGCAAAGTTCAAGGGGGACGAATACTTTCGCAAGGCACTGTATATTTGCTGACACGGTGCAGTCAAATTTTGGAACAACTAGACTACCTAGCAATGTAAACCTCTCCCTTCCATGAACCCACCGTCTGTGATATTGGTTACAAGGCGATACTTATTTAAATTAGGTAAAATAATAAGATGTTACCATTGGTGTATTCAAATCAAGTTTTTTTTAGGGACTACTTAGCCCAGGACTAGTTTTAATCTCTGTCTGGGAAACTGTTCGTCTGTTCCTCTCCTCTTTTCTCTTCTCTTAGTATTTTACTCTCCTTTTTCCCCTGGCGTGTTTTCCTCCTCTCTCTCTGCTGTCTGTCCCTGACAGTCTGACACACAGAAGACAAAGACTCCTCAGTTAGGACAGAACCATGTAGTACCACTTCTAGATGGCAACGAACCATGGGCATGATTCTTGCCGAACCCCAAACACACACACACACACACACACACGCATGTATGTATACACATTCCTGCACGCATACACACATATTCAGGCAAGCCTACATACACTAAAAAGCAAGCAAACATTCACACATACCTCTCTCTCTCCCTCTCTCAAACATACATTCACACTATGCAGGAACGAAGGCACTAGCATCCACAAAACTCCCTATTGACCACAGGAATGTGCTCTCGCTCGCTCCCCTACACACACACACACACACACACACACACACTTAGAGGCCCAGTCTGACAGCTATACACTGGATCACACAGAGACACAGAGAGAGACCTCACTTGCACACACAATCTCATTATTCTCATCCTATCTGGAAGTTATTCATCAAAATTAATAGTGCACAATACCCCCATTAACACCTCCTCCCCCATTGTTCCTCTCAGGACCTCTCAGGGGCTAGCTAGACTCTAAAGCATTCACCTGCACAGAAGACAAACTAGCAGGCTCGTCCCTTTAAATCAACTTCACCTATCCTCTTCTCTGTTGTGTTTTAAATCAGCTTCCCCTGTCCCCCTCTGTTTTATTTGGCCTGAAAGCTTTCCCTACTCACTGGAATTTGAGAAACCAGAGAGAGTTATGGGCAGATTGAAGAGTAGAGTAGATAATAACACTAACGCAAACAGGAGAGAGTAACACACAGAGAGGGAGCGAGAGAGAGGGAGAGTAACAGAGAGATAGAGTAACAGAGAGGGAGCGAGAGAGAGAGTAACAGAGAGAGGGAGCGAGAGAGAGAGTAACAGAGAGAGGGAGCGAGAGAGAGAGTAACAGAGAGAGGGAGCGAGAGAGAGAGTAACAGAAAGAGGGAGAGAGAGAGAGAGAGAGAGTAACAGAGAGAGGGAGCGAGAGAGAGAGAGAGTAACAGAGAGAGGGAGCGAGAGAGAGAGTAACAGAGAGGGAACGAGAGAGAGAGAGTAACAGAGAGAGGGAGCGAGAGAGAGAGTAACAGAGAGAGGGAGCGAGAGAGAGAGTAACAGAGAGAGGGAGCGAGAGAGAGTAACAGAGAGGGAGTGAGAGAGAAGGAAAAAAAGAGAGAGGGAGAAGGCAGCGAGAGAGAGAAAGGCCAACCACACAAGAAACATTCCAGAAGCCATGTGTAAATACCAGGGGTCTGCAAGAGAGAGGGGGAGAGAAGGGTGCTCTCACAGAACCTCAGAATGGAGGGAGATAACACAATATAAGCACAGAGAGAAGGAACGGGAAAAGAAAGACAGAAAAAGAGAGAATAAAAACAGAAAAACTACAGAAACCAAAAGACAGAAAAAGACAGCGCAGATAAACACATATTTACAACAACATTTACTGGCACACACACACACGAGATATACTGTTAGCACTGAGGTGGTTTGGCCCAGTAAGTAGGAAGTCTACTGTGTGCAGCTCACCCTGCACTATCAGCTCAAGCATACAATACCAGTCAAAAGTTTGGACACACCTACTCATTCCAGGGTTTTTCTTTATTTGTATGTTCTACATTGTAGAATAATAGTGAAGACCTCAAAACTACGAAATAACACATATGGAATCATGTAGTAATCAAAAAAGTGTTAAACAAACCAATATATTGTATATTTGAGATTCTTCAAAGTAGCCACCCTTTGCCTTGATAACAGCTTTGAACGCTCTTGGCATTCTCTCAACCATCTTCATGAGGTAAGGGAAAGGGGGATACCTAGTAAGTTGTATAACTGAATGCATTCAAATGAAATGTGTATTCCGCGTTTTACCCAACCCCTCTGAATCAGAGAGGTGTGTAGGTATGCCATAATTGGCATCCATGGCATCGGTGCCCGGGGAACAGTGGGTTAACTGCCTTGCTTAGGGGCAGAAGGACAGATTTTTACCTTGTCAGGTTGGGTCAGAGATTCGATCCAGTAAACCTTCGGTTACTGGCACAACGCTCCTACCCGCAAGGCTACCTGCCGCACCAGTTACCTTGAATGCATTTCAATTAACAGGTGTGTCTTGTTAAATTAATTTGTGGAATTTGTTTCCTTCTTAATGCGTTTGAGCCAATCAGTTGTGTTGTGACAAGGTAGGGGTGGTATACAAAAGATAGCCCTATTTGGTGAAAGACCAAGTCTATATTATGGCAAGAGCAGCTCAAATAAGCAAAGAGAAAAAACAGTCCATCATTACTTTAAGACATGAAGGTCATTACTTTAAGACATGAAGGTCAGTCAATCCGGAAAATTTGAAGAACTTTGAAAGTTTTTTTCAAGTGCAGTGGCAACAATCATCAAGCGCTATGATGAAACTGGCTCTCATGAGGATCGCCACAGGAAAGGAAGACCCAGAGTTACCTCTGTGCAGCATATGTTCATTATTTACCAGCTTCAGAAATTGCAGCCCAAATAGATTCTTCACAGAGCTCAAGTAACAGACACATCTCAACATCAACTGTTCAGGAGAATGCTTGAATCAGGCCTCCATGGTCGAATTGCTGCAAAGAAACCACTACGCCCTCTTCCAAGATAGCGTAGCAGTGGGGATGTCTGTTTTGATTGTCTTGTCCCATCCCTTGTGTATATATTGTTTTTCTTTGTATATATTTCGTATGTATATATATAAAAAACATCTCATTTTCCATCTACTGACTGAACATACTCTCCTGCAACCCGCCTTACCCAATGTGGTATGGATCTGCTATTTTTACACTTTTGAACTGGAACCCCCTTCAGCAGCTAGCCAGCTAACTAGCTAGTAGTTAGCTTGGAGCTAGCCTCGAACTAGGCCCATCTCCCAGCTAGCCGAAGAGATTCCATCAAGCAATCCCCGGGCTTCAATTACCTCTTTTGCCAATTGGCCTGGACCCTTTGCTGCCGACACGGAGCCAAGCCGATCCATCACGAATGGTCTACCGACATAACCGTCCGAGGGGGTTTCTGTCCCGAAGCAAGCACCAGTTAACCTGGAGCTAGCCTCGAGCTAGGCACTTCTCCTGGCTAGCCGAAGAATTCTATCAGATAATTCCTGGGCTTTAATACCCCTTCTGCCAATTAGCCTAGAGCTTTTGCCGCCGACAAGGAGCCCCGCCGATCCATCACGACTGGTCTGTCGACGTAACCGGGTGTTTCAACAGACTCTCCCGTTGCGAAGTCCCCCTGAGGCCCATCTGCTAGCCTGCTTCGAGCCCCGGCCTGCTAGCTGTCTTAATTGCCATGCCTCCAGCTCACCTAGCTACTCACTGGACCCTATTATCACTCAGCTACATATGCCTCTCCCTAATGTCAATATGCCTTGTCTATTACTGTTTTGGTTAGTACTTTTTCTCTTATTTCACTGTAGAGCCTCCAGCCCTCATCAATATGCCTAGCCCTTGTGTTCCATTCCCCACACATGCAGTGACCGCACCTGGCTTAAATGGTGCCTCTAGAGACAAAACCTCTCATCATCACTCAACGCCTAGGCTTACCTCCACTGTACTCACATCCTACATACCCTTGTTTGTACATTAAGGATAAGCATATTCTTGATACTGTTTGAAAGGAAACACTTTGAAGTTTGTGTAAATGTGAAATGAATGTAGGAGAAAATGACACATTAGATCTGGTAAAGAAAATACAAAGAAAAACATAAATGTATTTTTTGTTTGTTTGTACCATCATCTTTGAAATGCAAGAGAAATGCCATAATGCATTATTCCAGCCCAGGCACAATTTAGATTCTGGCCACTAGATGGCAGCAGTGTATGTGCAAATTTCTTAGACTGATCCGATGAACCTATGCATATCTTTTCAAAATGTTGTATCAAGACTGCCCAAATGTGCCAAATTGGTTAATTAATACATTCAAGTTCATAATTGTGCACTCTCCTCAAACAATAGCATGGTATTCTTTCACTGTAATAGCTACTGTAAATTGGACAGTGCAGTTAGATTAACAAGAATATAAGCTTTCTGCCCATATACGATATGTCTATGTCCTGGGATTTCTTTTTTGTTACTTACAACGTGATGCTAATCACATTAAACAGGTCAACATTCATAAAGCCGCGGGGCCAGACGGATTACCAGGACATGTGCTCAAAGCATGCATGGACCAACTGGCAAGTGTTATCACAAACATTTTCAACCTCTCCCTGACCAAGTCTGTAATACCTACATGTTTCAAGCAGACCACCACAGTCCCTGTGCCCAAGAAAGCGAAGGTAACCTGACTTAATAACTACCACCCCGTAGTACTCACTTCGGTAGCCATAAAGTGTTTAAAAGTTTGGTCATGACTCACATCAACCCCGTCAACCCGGAAACCCTAGACCCACTTCAATTTGCATACAGCCTCAACAGATGAAGCAATCTCAACTCCACTCCACACTGCCATTTCACACCTGGACAAAAGGAACACCTATTTGAGAACGCAGCTCAGCGTTCACCATCACAGTGCCCACAAAGCTCATCACTAAGCTAAGGACCCAAGGACTAAACACCTCCCTCTGCAACTGGATCCTGGACTTCCAGACAGCCACCCCCAGGTGGTAAGGGTAGGCACCAACACATCTGCAATGCTGATCCTCAACACTGGTTCCCCTCAGGGGTGCATGCTTAGTCCCCTCCTGTACTCAAAGTTCA
Organism: Oncorhynchus clarkii lewisi; assembly: GCF_045791955.1. Classification (NCBI taxonomy): domain Eukaryota; kingdom Metazoa; phylum Chordata; class Actinopteri; order Salmoniformes; family Salmonidae; genus Oncorhynchus; species Oncorhynchus clarkii. Next base: position 36,811,448 of record NC_092150.1, read on the forward strand.
CCCACAACTGCGTGGCCATCACTAAGTTTGGGAGGAGATCAGAGACCTGGCAATGTGGTGCCAGGAAAACAACCTCTCCCTCAATGTGAGCAAGACAGAGGAGCTAATCATGGACTATAGGAAAAGGAAGGCCCGAATAGGCCCCCATTAACATTGAAGTGGAGCGAGTTGAGAGTTTGAAGTTCCTTGGTGTCCACATATCCAACTAAATATCATGGTCCAAACACACCAAGACAGTTGAAAAGAGGGCACAACAGCACCTGCTCCCTCTCAGGAGACTGAAAAGATTTTGCATGGGACCCCAGATCCTCAAAAAGTTATATGACTGCACCACTGAGACCATCCTGACAGGTTGCACCACTGCCTGGTATGGCAACTGCTCGGCATCTGACCGAACGTCGCTACGGAGTTTTTTGCGTTGTTTGTAACTTATTTTGTACGTAATGTTGCTGCTTACACCGTCTCTTATGAGCGAAAAGAGCTTGTGGACATCAGAACAACGACTACTCACCACGAACTGGCAGAAGCTTGTTCCTTTAACGAGTCCGACGTGAAGAAGATACTGCTTTCCCGGGAACAGGCCCAAATCCCCAAAATGTGCGTGAAGAGAGAAAGAGGGTTGAGGTCGGGCTGCCTTCTGAGAATTCGTAGGCGAGCGAGTAAACCCCGACAGCCATCCGTTCTATTGGCCAATGTTCACTCTTTGAATAATTCAATCGATGACTTACAAGCAAGATTAAACTACCAACGGAACATTAAAAACTGTAATAACTTATGTTTTGCTATTGTTATTTTACTGCTGCTATTTAATCATTTGTTACTTTTATTTATTATTCACATTTTAGTTTTTTTTTTTTTTTTAACTGCATTGTTGGTTAAGTGCTTGTAAGTAAGCATTTCACTGAAAGGTCTACACCGGTTGTATTCGGCGCATGTGACAAATACAAATGTATTTGATTTGATTTTTAGTGCGTACTGCCCAGTACATCACTGGGGACAAGCTTCTTGACATCCAAATCAAGTAAAATTGTATTTTATTATATCACATACACATGGTTAGCAGATGTTAATGCGAGTGTAGCGAAATGCTTGTGCTTCTAGTTCCGACAATGCCACAATATCTAACAAGTAATCTAACCAATTCACAACAACTACCTTATTCACAAATGTAAAGGGATGAATAAGTATATGTACATATACATATATGGATGAGTGATGGTCGTGCAGCATAGGCAAGATGCAGTAGATGGTATAGAATACAGTATATACATGTAAGATGAGTAATGTAGGATATGTAATCATTATTAAAGCGCTGATATTTAAAGTGACTAGTGATACCTGTATTAAGTCCATGTATTAAAGTGCCCAGAGATTTGAGTCTGTATGTTGGCAGCAGCCTCTATGTTAGTGATGGCTGTTTAACAGTGATGGCCTTGAGATATGTTTTTCAGTTTCTCTCCACAGGCAGTGGCTAGGGTGGTTCATGTCCTTGATGATCTGTTTGGCCTTTCTATGACATTGGGTGCTGTAGGTGTCCTGGGGGGCAGGCAGTATGCCCCCGGTGATGCGTTGTGCAGACTGCACCACCCTCTGGAGAGCCCTATAGTTGCGGGCGGTGCAGGTACCATACCAGGCAGCGAATCAGCCCAAAAGGATGCTCTCAATTGTGCACCTGTAAAAGTGTATGGGGGTCTTAGGGGCCATGCCACATTTCTTCAGCCTACTGAGTTTGAAGAGGCGCTGTTGCACCTTCTTACCCGCTATCTGTGTGGGTGGACCATTTCAGACTGTCAATGACATGTACGCCGAGGAATTTAAGCTTTTTACCTTCTCCACTGAGGTCCCATCAATGTGGATAGGGGCATGCTCCCTCTGCTGTCCACGGTCAGCTCCTTTGTTTTTTTGACGTTGAGTTTATTTTCATGGCACCACTCCACCAGGGCCCCCACCTCCTCCCGGTAGGCTGTCTTGTCATTGTTGGTAATCAGGCCTACTACTATTGAGTCATCTGCAAACTTGATGATTGAGTTGGAGGCGTGAAAGGGTGGGTGAACTGGGAGTACAGGAGGGGGTTGAGCACGCACCCTTGTGGGGCCCCTGTGTTGAGGATAAACAAAGTAGCGGTGTTGTTTCCTAACGTCACCACCTGGAGCAGCCTGTCAGAAAGTCCAGGACCCAGTTGCACAGGGCGGGTTTCAGACCCAGGGCCCCGAGCTTAATGATGAGCTTGAAGTGTACTCTGCTGTTGAGCGATAGTCAATGAACAGCATTCTTACATAGGTATTCCTCTTGTCCAGGTGGGATAGGCCACTGTGCAGTGCAATGGCGAATGCATCGTCTGTGGATCTATTGGTTCGGTAAGCAAGTTGCAGTTTGTCTAGGGTGTCAGATAAGGTAGAGGTGACACTTAAATGTCTTACTCACGTCAGCCACAGAGAACGAGAGCCCACAGTCCTTGTGAGCTGGCTGCGTTAGTGGCACTGTGTTATCCTCAAAGCGTGAAAAGGTGTTTAACTTGTCTGGGAGGAAGACGTCAATGTTCACAACATGGCTGGTTTTCCCTTTGTAATCCGTGGTTGTCTGTAGACCCTGCCACATACGTCTCATGTCTGAGCCACTGAATTGTGACTCCACTTTGTCTCTGTACTGACAGTTTGCCTGTTTGATTGCCTTACGGAGGAATAACTACACTGTTTGTATTCATCCATAATCCCAGTCACCTTGCCATGGTTAAATGTGGTTGTTCGAGCTTTCAGGTTTGCACAAATGCTGCCATCTATCCCATGGTTTCTGGTTTGGGTAGGTTTTAATATTCACAGCGGGAACAACATCCCCTATACACTTCCCTATGGACTAGGTCACTGTGTCCGTGTATACGTCTCAGAGGCTACCCGGAACATATCCCAGTCCGCGTGATCTAAACAATCTTGAAGCTTGGATTCCGATTGGTCAGACCAGCATTGAATAGATCTTAACACGGGTACTTCCTGTTTGAGATTCTGCCTATTGGAGTCGTGATTTGATTTGCCAAAGGGAGGGCGGGGGATGGCCTTGTAGGCATCCCGGAAGAGGGAGTAACAGTGGTTGAGCATTTTAGCAGCTCGAGAACTACAGACAATGTGTTGGTATAACTTCAGTAGCGTTTTCCTCAAATTTGCTTTGTTAAAATACCCAGCTACACTAAATGCGACCTCAGGATATATGTTTTCCAGTTTGCACAAAGTCCGGTATAGTTCCTTGAGGACTGTCATGGTATCGGCTTGAGGGGCAATATACGTGGCTGTGACTATTACCGAAGAGAATTCTCTTGGGAGATAATACGGTAGGCATTTGATTATGAGGTATTCTAGGTTGGGGGAACAAAATTACTTGTACGTTATCAGAATCAAACCATAAGTAGTTAATCATGAAACATACACCACCACGTTTCTTTGTCCCGTAGAGTTCTTTATTCCTGTCTGCGTGATGTACCGAGAACCCAGCTGGCTGTATGGATGGGGACAGTATATCTGGAGAGAGTCTTTGTGGCAACCGTTTGGGGAAGGCCCTTTCCTGTTTCAGCATGACAATTTCCCTGTGCACAAAGAAAGGTCCATACAAAAATGCTGTGTCGAGATCAGTGTGGAAGAACTTGACTGGCCTGCACAGATCCCTGACCTCAACCCCATCGAAAACCTTTGGGATGAACTGGAACGCTGACTGCGAGCCAGGCCTAATTGCCCAACATCAGTGCTCGACCTCACTAATGGTCTTGTGGCTAAATGGTAGAAGTCACCGCTGCAAAGTTCCAACATCTAGTGGAAAGCCTTCACAGAAGAATGGAGTCTGTTATAGCAGCAAAGGGGGCACCAAATCCATATTAATAGTGTATGTGGTAGTGGAGTAGTGGCCTGAGGGCACACACTTCACACTTTGTGAAATCTGTTGTGAATTGTAATATAATGTTTTTTTTATTGTATATAATGTGGAAGGACCACCAGAGGGCAGGCTGGGCTCATGGATGGTAGCCCAACAAGGCATGGGAGACAAGGTAACCAGAGGCAATTAAGCACAGCTGACGGTACTAATGACATACTCTCCTTCCCCTATAAGAGAGAGAATGAAACCAGCAGACAGGGGGAAACTATCTCTGGAAGATGGCCACCGAGAGAGAGGAGCTATCCAGGAAGAACCACTAAGACGGTGACAATCCCGTGACTTTTTGTTGTAGTTTAAAGATAATCCTATTATGTTCTTGTTTCATCTGGAGAAGAAGATGTATGTTTTTCCTTGGAAGATTTTCATTGATTATGTTGGAGTGTTTGTGTTGACCCAATGCCCTCAATAGAGAACTGTGTTCAATCAAGAAAACTTCCTCCTGACTCGGTTATTCCACCTTCCCGCTTTAGAGTGACGCCCAATTAGTTGGTCCGCTCACATTGGTGGAGAATGCAGGTATTAGGTGGACGAGTGACAAGGATAAGTGAGTAAATCAAGATTCTTCCAGTAGACCCGGAGGAACCATTCAAGAACGATGGATAACGCCCTACTACAACAATTGATCACGGCACAGCAGACAACCATAGAACTCCTGCAACAACAGCTGAGCCGACGAGAAGAACCTAGAGTTAAGCCAAGAGCGGCTGCTCACGCCATCTTACCTCGTCTTTCCAAGGAGGATGATATTGAGGCCTTTCTCATGACCTTCGAAAGGACGGCCACCTTGGAAGAGTGGCCGCCCACAGAATGGGCGAGCGCATTAGCCCCTCTTTTGACCGGGGTGGCTCAGGAAGCATATTTTGACCTGGATTCCCGCGAAGCTGCGGACTATGGGCGACTAAAAACCGAGATCCTGTCCCGGTACCAGCTGACTGCCAGAGATAGGGCTGTAAAATTCCATCAATGGACCTATACAGCTGATCAACCCGTCCGTGCCCAGATCTTCGCATTAATACGACTGACGAAACAGTGGCTAGAACCTGGAAAGGGAGTAGGACATGTGATAGAGACTCTCGTAGTGGACAAGATATTGAGAGAATTACCCAGTGACTTAAAAAGGGTTGTGGGGCAAGCCAACCCGTTGTCAGCCGACGACATAGCCCAGGCGGTAGAAACATATCGGTCTACAGGGGAGTTGTTAAAAAGTGACAAGGAGGAACGGAAGGAGTCTTCCAATCCCGTACCACGACTCACCCCGGCGCGCCCGCCACCGAAATGTCCAAACCCCCCCCCGGAGGTGGGAGAAGTCTGCCACCACACAGCAGGGTCGGTGTTATAAATGTCAGTCTCCCAACCATTATGCCCCACAATGTCCTAGCAAGGATGAGCCCATGGTCACGGAGTCATCACTGCCTATCCCCACACATCCCGTTTTGAGGGGGCAGGATCAACACTGTTGGTTAGCAGAGATAGCCCCAGCCTCAGAGATTCCAGTGCGAGTCGAAGGACAAGATGTGGTAGCTATTCTCGACTCGGGAAGTATGGTTACGTTAGTAGAGGAGCGGATGGTGACCTCCGCAGCACTGCTACCAGACAAAGTAGCCGTATCCTGTATCCATGGAGACACCCACTATTACCCCACTGTGAATCTGCCTATTCTCACTCCAAAAGGAAGGTGTACAGTCAGGGCAGGGAAAGTGCCCCAGCTGAAGGTGCCATTATTGATCGGGAGAGACTGTCCCCTATATAAGGAGCTTCGGCAGATGACGTTATGTACGGGAAGAAGAGGGACAGGAAAGAAGAGAAAATCCAAGCCCGAGGTAGTAGTCCTACAAGGAGACATAGCCGCGTCCTCGTCCTCTGCAGCAGAGGAAGAAATAGCGACCCAACGTTTACGGCAGATATTCCAGGAAACCACCGATGAAGACACATGTGAAGGGTTATACACAACGCAGGAAGAAAGGAGCAACCAGGCGCTAAGGGATATATTTGAAGCTCCATCCGAGGAGGGAACCTGGAAGGGATTCTCCTCGGTCACCCCTGATGGGGATGTGGAACATCCTCCACATCCCTCTACCGAGGTCGACCTGCCCCAGGAATTAAAGGGACAGTTCGGCACCTCGCAGCATAGAGACCCAGACCTAAGGGAGGCCATGAGGAAGGTGAAGGTGATCGACGGGAGGAACGTCGACGGATCAGGTGAGCCCCCTCTTCCTTACTATGCAATCAGGCGGGGTCTCTTATACTGGGTCGTACGACGAAGGGGGGAAAACCAGGAATTACTAATGGTGCCTAGGCCATACAGGGATACAGTTCTACAGTTAGCCCATTCCCACGTCCTAGGAGGACACCTGGCACGAGACAAGACTATTGACAGAATCATGCAGAGATTCTATTGGCCCCGGGTCACCCGGGATGTGGCCAGGTATTGTAGGACGTGTGATCAATGTCAACGTACAGTCCCACGGCCACACCTACGTAACCCTTTGATTCCTCTCCCCATCATAGAGACTCCCTTTGAACGCATAGCTATGGACCTCGTAGGACCCCTCCCAAAATCCGCCAGAGGACACGAGTACATCCTAGTGGTTATAGATTACGCTACCAAGTTCCCGGAGGCCATACCCCTGCGTAACATGTCGTCAAAGGGAATTGCCAAGGAGTTATTCCTGATGTTCTCTCGTGTGGGCCTCCCCAAGACTATCTTAACCGATCAAGGAACCCCGTTCATGTCCCGGTTGATGAAGGACTTGTGTCGGTTATATCAGGTTCAACAGATACGTACAAGCATATTCCACCCTCAAACAGACGGGTTGTGTGAACGCTTGAACAAAACGATTAAAAGCATGTTGAGAAGAGTGGTGTCCCGAGACGGGAAAAACTGGGACATGCTTCTCCCACACTTAATGTTTGCCCTGCGAGAAGTACCCCAGGCATCCACTGGATTCTCTCCATTTGAATTGCTCTATGGCAGACCCTGTCGAGGAATCCTCGACTTAGCCAAGGAGACCTGGGAGACCCAACCATGCCCCTTTCGATCCACAATAGAGCACGTTACCCTGATGAGAGACCGCCTGTCAGCAGTGTGGCCCATAGTCAAGGAGCATATGGAGAAGGCCCAAAGGACCCAAGGCCGGGCCTATGATAAGTCCGCGACCCCCCGTGAGTTCACCGTGGGAGAGAAAGTGATGGTGCTTGTGCCCACGGCCGAACATCGCTTGCTGGCGCAGTGGAGGGGGCCCTACGAGGTAATGAAAAGGGTCTCACCGGTCAATTACCTCATCAAGCAACCTGACAGGAGGAAGAAGGTCCAACTCTATCACATAAACCTGCTGAAGACGTACCATGGACGAGAGGAGGAGGTGGCTTTGATGGCCCTGGAGGGCAAAGGAAAAGAGGAGGCTCTACCACAGGTGCGCCGTGGCCAAACTCTCCTACCGGAGCAGTCAAGACAGCTAGACAAGCTGATTATGAACTTCGGTCGAATATTCTCTCCATTCCCAGGACAAACAGATGTCCTGTTCCACCATATCCACACTGAACCCGGCAAGAAGGTGCATATCCGCCCTTACAGGATTCCTGAGGCTCGCCGAGTCATCGCTAAGAAAGAGGTGAGGGAAATGTTGAGGATGGGCGTGATCGAGCCCTCGACGAGTGAGTGGTCCAGTCCCATAGTCCTGGTCCCCAAATCCGATGGTAGTATGAGACTCTGCAACGACTTTAGGGGCGTGAATGCCATCTCTACATTCGATGCGTATCCCATGCCCCGCGTGGATGAACTCTTGGAGCGCTTAGGAAAGGCCAAGTTCATCACTACCCTGGATTTGACGAAGGGATATTGGCAAGTGCCGGTGGCTCCGGAGGATCGCCCAAAGACTGCCTTCGCCACCCCAGAGGGGCTTTTCCAGTACGTGAGGATGCCCTTCGGACTGCACGGTGCCGCTGCAACTTTCCAACGCCTCATGGATGCCATTCTACGGCCCCATCAAGAGTATGCAGCGGCGTACATAGACGATGTGGTCATCCACAGCGAGGACTGGGATAGTCATCTCTTGCGATTACGGGCGGTGCTCGTGAGTTTGGAAGCCACAGGGTTGACAGCCAATCCAAATAAATGCTGCCTGGCCCTGTCCGAAGCGGAATACCTGGGGTACACCGTGGGGAATGGGAAAATACGCCCACAGGCAGAGAAGACAAGGGCCATTCGGGACTGGCCTCGACCCCGGACCAAGCGAGACGTTCGGGCCTTCTTAGGGATAACAGGATATTATCGCCGTTTTATCCCGGGATATGCAACCATTGCCAACCCCCTCACAAACCTCATCAGGAAAAACCTGCCAAACCAGGTAGAGTGGAAAGACGAGACGGAAGAGGCCTTTCAATTGCTAAAAGATGGCCTGTGTTCTGATCCCGTTCTACAGGCTCCGGACTTCTCACAAGAGTTCATTGTGCAGGTCGACGCCTCGGATACAGGGCTCGGGGCCGTACTAGCTCAGGGTAAAGGTGAAGAAGAAAAGCCGATTCTCTTCATTAGTAGGAAGCTCAGCGATCGGGAACAGAGGTATGCGACCGTAGAGAAAGAGGCCTTAGCCATCAAGTGGGCCCTCGATTATCTCCGGTACTACCTACTGGGTCGGAGGTTTGCATTAGTTACTGACCATGCGCCCCTCACGTGGATGGCTGGGCCGGATCGAGGAACGGGAATGCAGACGCGCTGTCCCGACGCGACCAAGACGGTGCGTCTGGCGCCCGACCCTCCGGTTCGGTCCTGGGGGGGAAGGTATGTGGAAGGACCACCAGAGGGCAGGCTGGGCTCATGGATGGTAGCCCAACAAGGCATGGGAGACAAGGTAACCAGAGGCAATTAAGCACAGCTGACGGTACTAATGACATACTCTCCTTCCCCTATAAGAGAGAGAATGAAACCAGCAGACAGGGGGAAACTATCTCTGGAAGATGGCCACCGAGAGAGAGGAGCTATCCAGGAAGAACCACTAAGACGGTGACAATCCCGTGACTTTTTGTTGTAGTTTAAAGATAATCCTATTATGTTCTTGTTTCATCTGGAGAAGAAGATGTATGTTTTTCCTTGGAAGATTTTCATTGATTATGTTGGAGTGTTTGTGTTGACCCAATGCCCTCAATAGAGAACTGTGTTCAATCAAGAAAACTTCCTCCTGACTCGGTTATTCCACCTTCCCGCTTTAGAGTGACGCCCAATTAGTTGGTCCGCTCACAATAACTGCCTTCATTTTGCCGGACCCCAGGAGGAGAAGCTACTGCCTTGGCAGCTAACAGGGATCCATAATAAAAACAAATACACACACACACACACTGTGTCCAGTAACAGTACATACCGAGAGAAGCAGTCATGATGGAGAGATGTTCAGAGGACTATCCCACTGTGTCTATCTGGAGGAAACTGGAGCTGCACACTGCCACAGCTCTGTCAGCTAAACAGATCTCCTCTCTCTTGCTCTCACTCCTCTCTCTCCCCTCTCTCCTCTGCCGCTTTCTCTCTCTAAAACTCTGAACTTTTCTCTTTTTCTTTTCTGAATTCTCTATCACTCTTTTCCTTTCTGTCTCTCCTTCTGGCTCAGCTGGTCTTTTCCATGGGGCTGAAGAATGTTTGTCTGCCCCCCCGGCACAAATAAGGGAGTAATTAAAATGAGAGAACTGTCTGTTCTCTCCCTCTCCTCCCACTTTCACTTGCTCACTGCCCCTCTGTCCCTTTTCACTCACTCTCTCCTCTACATTTCATCTCTCTGACTATTAACTCTGTTGTAAGGCAGCAGTGTGTTCTCTGGTTAAACTTCTGTGGTCGTGAGGGAAGTCATTTAGGAACTGGAACAGAACACAGAGACAAACCGTGTCCCATTCCTATGCTACACTGCACTCCCCTCCACTCCTCATTGGAAAATAGTTATTTGTTCGCTACTGACTTGGTGTGACACTGCTTGAGTACGCATTTTATAGAGGGGGGGGCCGATAGAGCGAGAGAGAGAGAGAGAGTATTCCCTCTGTCTAGATAGAGTAGGCCCCCCTCCCCTTCCTCTCACTGACCACTCTGCATTGTCTTCTACAGAGCCTCTGCAATCTGTTTCCTCCAATGCATTCTTGAAGGTCAGGGGTCGCATATTTACTTTTATGGCCATCGAGGGGGTCCAGCTAAGGGTTCTATGAATAATGAATACAAATGAAGAGTAAAATAACATGGCTGTATATGGGGAGTAGAAAATAACATGGCTATAAACAGGGAGTACTAGTATCGAGTCGATGTGCAGGGGTACAAGGTCTTTGAGGTAGCTATGTACTGTACATATACAGTAGGTAGGGTTAAACTGACTAGCAGCAGCGTATGTGGTGTGTGTGTGTGTGTGTGTGTGTGTGTGCGCAGAGAGAACAGTCTGTGGCTTGGGTGGCTGGAGTCTTTGACAATTTGTTGGTCTTTCCTCTGACACCGCATGGTATAGAGGTCGTGGATGGCAGGGAGATCAGTCCCAGTGATGTACTGGGCTGTACATACTACACTCTGTAGCGCCTTGCGGTCAGATGCCAAGCAGTTGCCATACCAAGCAGTGATGCAGCCAGTCAAGATGCTCTCGATGGTGCAGCTGTTGAACTTTTTTACTCTTTTCAGCCTGTTGAGGGGGAAGAGGCGTTGTTGTGCCATCTTCACGATTGTGTTGATGTGTTTGGATGTGATAGATCCTTAGTGAAGGAACTTCAACATTTCGAACCGCTCCACTACAGCCCCATTTATGTGAATTGGGGCGTGCTCAGCCCTCTGTTTCCTGTGGTCCAAGATCAGCTCCTTTGTCTTACCGACATTGAGGGAGAGGTTGTTGTCCTGGTACTACAATGCCAGGTCTCTGACCTCCTCCCTATATGATGTCTAATTGTCGTCGGTGATCAGGCCCACCACCGTTGTGCTGTCGGCAAACTTAATGATGTTGTTGGAGTCATGCGTGGCCACTGAACTGTAGTTTTTTTGTATGTGGGCATCCTGCCAACAGAAGTCACTTCATCTCTGTACAGTGGGTTAATTATACCATGATTTACAGTATCAGCTGGACTGGCTTCTGTCAATGGGATAGAATGAGAATGATCTCTTTATTTACCCATTACCTCTGGTTTGTCCCAAACTAAAACATCCTAAACAGGACAATGAATACCAATGCATCTCACAAAACTCCTATCTACAGTAACATTTTTGTAATTTAGCAGAAACTCTTACTCTTGACCAGAGTGACTTACAGGAACAATTAGGGTTAAGTGCCTCAAGGGCACATCAACAGATTGTTCACATAGTCGGCTCGGGGAGTCAAACCAGCAACCTTTTGTGTACTAACCCAACGCTCTTAAACGCTAGGCTACCAGAGCCCTACGGGTCAGTGACCCTAGACAAATCCCTCATGCCCATCCTTCGGTATTACAAAATGCAACCATGTGCACATCAGCAGTGGAGAGGCCAGGTTCGGAGGGCAAAGTGGGAGCATAATAATGAAAGTATAATGGATTATGCGAACCACTTAAGGATTCCACCCTGCCTCTGAACTCTGTCCAGCATTAATCACAACTCAAAGGTTTGGGTTTACACTGGGCGTTCTTTAATACCAAGCAGGAACATCTTTCTCTCTTCTCTCTCGCTCACTCACACATACACACACACAAAAAGCATACAAATACAAACACACATAGTAACAGAGTATAAATGTACCTTGTGATGTTCTGCTCATCTCCCACTGTCCCTTGCTATGCCTCAAGTAAGAGACAACTGGACAACTTTTCACTGGGGAAGAGAGAAGATGTCTGATCAGATATGATATAATAACACACACACACACCTTAACTGTTTTATTCGCTGTCTCTTACCATAGGGCGTTGGAGGAGAAACAGGAAATGCTGGTGTGGGTGGGACGATGTCACAGCTCTCTGTCACTGGAGTCTGTCCTTCATAGTCCTCCATCCTGTAGAGACGGCCATGCTGTAAACACACACACATGCCGGGCAGACTTGTGATCTGTGTGTGACTGTTCTTGCTATTCATGCTGCCCTGCCATGAGAATAGGTGTGAGAGTTGCATCCCAAATTGCACCTTATTCCTATTATAGTGCACTGCTTTTCCCAGGGACTGCAGAGGGCTCTGGTTAAAATAGCGCACTTTATATGGAGCAGGGTGCCAGTTGGGACACAAACCATGAATCTCAGCGATTCAGACAAAACAGCCTGACCACCACAGTTCTTCTGCTTCACACCAACACAAACATGAACTACTGTAGTTTGAATGGAATTCAACATAGTGTCACGTTCATCATATGAAGGAGACCAAGGTGCAGCATTCTTCTTTATTTAAGAATGAACACTGAATAAACGAACAACATACCAAAACAAACCGTGAAGCTAATATGAGTAGTGCAGACAGGCAACTAAACATAGAACAAGAACCCACAACCACAAAATGGGAAATGGCTACCTAAATATGATCCCCAATCAGAGACAACGATAAACAGCTGCCTCTGATTGGGAACCATATCAGGCCACCATAGACATACATATTACCTAGACCTACAAAACCCCTAGACATACAAAACCCTAGACAATACAAAAACTAGCATGCCCATCCTCGTTACACCCTGACCTAACCAAAAAATATAAAGAAAACAGAGATATTTAAGGTCAGAGCGTGACACATAGATTAACCATGGACATAGCCAGGTGTTTTTACTAACCGCTTGATCATGACCAAGGAAAATAACTCCTAGCATACCCATGACTATTGCGTATTATGGTGTATAGCAGGTGTGTAACCAGTAAGGGGGTGGTGTGTTTAACTGGGAGGTGGGTAGTTGAGGTGTTGTGTGTGTGTATACCTGGGAGGGAAGAAGGTTGGGCCTGAAGATCAGAGAGTTCTGGAACGTCTGGGCTCCGCTCCAACCCGGACTATGGAACCCTGGGTAATCTGTGACATCACTGGCCTGTCTGTGCTTCCAGCCTGAAGACAGAAAGACGAGACAGAAAGATAGAGACAGACACAGAGAGAGAGAAACAGAGATAATAGATCATGTGTGTTTTTGCTTGCAGCCTTTTTATGAACATTCCAGGGTTTTTCTTAAATTTGTACCATTTTCTACATTGTAGAATAATAGTGAAGACATCTAAACTATGAAATAACACACAGTAACCAAAGAAATGTTAAACAAATCAAATATATATATTTTAGATTTGAGATTCTTTAAAGTAGCCACCCTTAGCCTTGATGACAGCTTTGCACACTCTTGGCATTCTCTCAACCAGCTTCATGATGTAGTCACCCACAATTCTTTTCAATTAAACAGGTGTGTCTTGTTAAAAGTTAATTTGTGGAATTTCTTGTTGTGTTGTGTTCTGACAAGGTAAGGGTGGTTTACAGAAGATAGTCATATTTGGTAAAATACCAAGTCCATATTATGTCAAGAACAGCTCAAATAAGCAAAGAGAAGCGACAGTCCATTATTACTTTAAGACATGAAGGTCAGTCAATACGGAACATTTCTAAAACTTTGAAAGTTTCTTCAAGTGCAGTCGCAGAGACCATCAAGCGCTATGATGAAACTAGCTCTCGTGAGGACCGCCACAGTAAAGGAAGCCCAGAGTTATCTCTGCTGCAGAAGATAAATTCATTAGTCACCAGCCTTAGAAATTACATTCAAAATAAATGCTTCACAGAGATCAAGTAACAGACATATCTCAACATCAACTGTTCAGAGGAGACTGCATGAATCAGGCCTTCATGGTCCAATTGCTGTAAAGAAAGAACTACTAAAGGACACCAATAAGAAAAATATACTTGATTGGGCCAAGAAACACAAGCAATGACCCGTGGAAATGGGTCCGTTGGTCTGATGAGTCCAAATTTGAGATTTTTGGTTCCAACCTCCATATAAGTGAACGGATGATCTCTCCATGTGTGGTTCCCACCGTGAAGCATGAAGGAGGAAGGACGATGGTCTGGGGGTGCTTTGCTGGTGACACTGTCAGTGATTTATTTAGAATTCAAGGCACACTTAACCTGTATTCTGCAGCGATATGGTTTGGTCCCATCTGGTTTTTGATTAGTGGGACTAACATTTATTGTTCAACAGGACAATGACCCAACACACCTCCAGGCCGTGTAAGGGATATTTGACCAAGAAGGAGAGTGATGGATTGCTGCATCAGATAACCTGGCCTCCACAATCACCCAATCTCAACCCAATTGAGATGGTTTGGGATGAGTTGGACCGCAGAGTGAAGGAAAAGCAGCCAACAAGTGCTAAGCATATGTGGGAACTCTTTCAAGACTTTTGGAAAACCATTCCATGTGAAGCTGGTTGAGAGAATGCCAAGAGTGTGCAAAGCTGTCATCAAGGCAAAGGGTGGCTATTTTGAAAATTCTAAAATCAAAAATAGATTTGGATTTGTTTAACACTTTTTTGGTTTCTACATGATTCCATATGTTTTATTTCATAGTTTTGATGTCTTCACTATTATTCTACAATGTATAATAAAAATATGAATGAGTAGGTGTGTCCAAACTTTTGACTGGTATTGCACAAATGTTTTATGTATTTCCTTCTTTATTTTCCCCCCCAACCCTATCATCCCTCTCTGATTGGAGTGAATTAATGGACAACACCACTTAGGCTTCTACTTCAGGCTTATACATACTATATTCATTTTATTTACAGTATATTTGACATTAGTTATATTGTTTTTTGTTAGTTTTAGTCCCCCATATATTGTTAAATTGTGTTTTAAAATGTATATTCTCATAGTTTCTACAGATTGTATATAAAAAAAAATTGCTAAGAGTATTATTTTGTTATTGATCGATTGACTAAGACTATCACCCAGCAGTGCTATTTGCAGAGTTATCTCCAAGTAAATGTTACAATTCTTCAACCATTCCTGAACCTGCGACCAAAAACAAACTACATATGGGTGATCTAGTGATCTAATGTAATCTAATGATTCCGTCCCTTAGAAGAAAAAATCTGCAGAGCTGGGATGGTTGTATCCCCCATATATATGACATTATATTTGTTTTAATCATTTTGTATAATCATTTAAATGTAAAAAATCTAAGCTTTGAATCCAGCGTCATTTTGTGTTTCAGTTCCTAAACCATTTGCCATAGAATCGGTACAATGTAAATCTCTCCCAACTATTTTGCAACCTGCATGGCACAGCTGTCATATAATTTTAAAAACAAGTTGTTAGGTGTAGGCGGGGCCATAAGCAACTTGGTAAACTAGTGTATGACTAAAGAGTTAATCAGGGTGATTTTTCCACAAACAGACAGGTATTTTTCTTTCCATGATGGTATCAACATGTTATCTATTTTTGCTAACTTTCTATTCAAATGTATTGTAGTGAGAATGTATTTCTTTAGGATATAAATACCTAGTTGGTCCACTTCACCGTCAGACCATTTTATTGGTAAACTACATGGTAATGTAAAAGTTGTATTTCTTTGGGATCCATTAAGTAATGTAGTACACTTACACATTTGGATAAAATGATCGTTAATTAATATCATCACCCCTTTCGTGTTTCTTTGCCCGTTGGAGTAGATGTTATATTCCTTCTCTTTTAGCCAGGTAAATACTGATCGTGTTTTTTTTAATTATCTGCAAAGCCATTACAATTACAACTGGCTATACAAATTCCATCATTTGCCTTAATGAGATACAAGCTTCAATTCCATTTATCATAATATATGTTTGTAAACTTACCATTAAAAAGTACCATGGTGATTGAGTGTCCATATAGCTAGCTGTAACATGATATTTTCACTGCGACTGAGTAAACCTCCAATTCTTCTCCACTACCCGCTAAAACCTCCCCGCATCCCAAGTTGGGTTGTCTTCCAAATTGACTGGCAGACCACCCCTGCCCACCTGGATACCAGGGCCCCCCAGAGACTGGGACACATTCTTTGAAAAAGAGCACACTATGCAAGCTAGAGAAAAGAAGCAGATCAATAGCCAAAAGCATTTTCCAATACCCACACCTTGATTATGCTGTATGTAGTTATAAAAACGATATATATATATATCATGTAGAAAATGATTGCATATCTTAGTTTGTTTCCACAATTAACGAATAGTATGTGTAATAATGTAGGACCTTCCCATGAAGGATTGTTACCAATAACTAGAAATGACATTACAAAAATTACATTTTCGGCAAGCAATTATTATTTTGTCAAACAATTATTGTGAATCATCCTACCCTGTCCCTAACATCATTGCCCCATAGCAACATATGTGGGATACATACGCACACTCTCTCCACCCCTCCCCCACAAACAACCAAAAGCTCAGATGTTCAACAGTTGTTCCAACCCCAAGCCCAACTCAAGAGGAGACTTGATTGATGTGTGAATGTGTATACAGTTGTAGCTGTTTGAGAAGGCATGCCAAATTGAGCAAAAATTGGGAGATTTGATTAACCAATGTCTTGTCCTAGCTTATGGAACTCGGACACACCCCTTTCCTCCGACAAACACTCACATTGGTCCCCCGTTGTGACCATTTTTCCAATCACCCCAGTGCAGTCAGACCACTCTATGATTTTGTGATCCCAGGGCCACAATAATTTGCCCCCTCTCTATTTGTCCGAGTGCGACCTCATCCCCAAGGGTTATTGCAGCTTCTGTAGTGTTGCCAGCACTGCCACTGGGTGGGGGTACTCCACCAGAATCCCCACCGGCGAGGTACAAGGTCATCAAGGTTCTCATCAGTGGCTTTGAGCGATATTATGCTCACCCATCTGGGGGCTTTGGCTTTATAGGACCAACCCTGCCAGGCAGGCTCAGACACTTGAGTGGGCGGTGCTGCTTTAGTGGGTCTCTGACTGTGTTAATCTTTCTGTCTTGGCTGCATATAGGCTACTTGCAGTAGGCCTATAAAACAGATAAGGACTCCTTCTTAGTGTGTTGGTGTCTAGGATATAGGATTGGGGATCGTTCTATCATGATAGGACAATAAATATGTAAACTATATTTGGAATTTATTTTAAAATGTATATCGCATATCTAAAACTCTCTCTCTTTCACAACTCCTGCCCGCAGACACAAATTGGTTCTGGCTTTTGCAACCAATTTCCCTTTTCACTCATTTAACTCATCACACCAGAACCAACACAACTTCCAGCCCCAACACCAGCACCAACCCTGGACATAGCACCGACCAACCACAACTGTCACCTTCATCCAGCAACTGCCAGCTCAGACTCCACCCCTTCCCCTCCCCCAACACAAAGAAACATTGTGGACTGAGTGACTGATGGATTCTGTTTGAATTATTTATTATTTAGAATTTTCAATTAATGATGACTGAACTTGAACTTATTTGACCTTTTACATGTAAAGATTTTTGGAAACCACAAACAACAATACATTACATGTCTCATAAGGTCTTATTTTGATGCCTAGTTTTACCCTAATACAGGTGCCAGAAAAAGGCCTACAAAGTAGGGTTGCAAAATTCAGGTACCTAAGGCAGGAGAGACACACACACACACACACACACACACACACACACACACACACACACACACACACACACACACACACACACACACACACACACACACACACACACACACACAGTTCACATCTAGTTAATTGTCATTACACCAGTTTGTTTGTCACATTATCCCCTTGTCCTGATACATACAGTACAGTTCCAACTGCAACGAATACAGCTATGTTTTCTTAGGCACTGCTACATATAATCCTAGCTGTGAAGACATTTCTTCCAGTCACTTCAAAAGATTAGTTTAAGTCAAGTTACTGTACTGTACCTATGAAAACCTGGTTTTACAGTGCTTATATAAAAGTTCCAGTTACTGGTTTAAGTCAAACTTTTACACCCACTCAAGCAAACATAGAGGACAAAGGCGAATAAAGCATGTCTGTGTTGGAAGTAGTGAACTCGGCTAGGAGAACATACCCAAACCAAACCAAACTATGATTAACTCAACTACCTGCGGTTCAGCTCTCTGTCTAAACAGCTGAAAGCTGGCACAGCTTTATTTTCTTCAGCCTGGCCTCTGGCATCATGTCAGAGTCCTCATGCCAGACAGACAGTCAGAGGACTGTTGTACAGTATGTTTCTGAGGGATTCCAATGTGAATATGTACTGTAACTGAAGAGCTGTACTGTCAGGGTTTGGGAGTAACGGATTACATGTAATCTGTTACATAAAACTGTAACTGTAATCCGTTACGTTACCAGCAAAAATATAGTAATTTGATTACAGATACTACTGAAAAACTAGATGAACACTTCTAGGATTTCTTATAAATTAAAAAAGGATGTTTGAGAAAATAATTTGGGGACACAATTCTGTTTTCTCAATGACATTCAAATCAGCATTGAAAACAGTTGCAAGTTTAAGTTTGTTCCACCTGAGCGAGTCTAAACACAAGTCAGAGACCACTACGATGACACACCAAATGCGTTGGCTGGATCGTGGGAAACGAGCAGGAATAGGTTTTTGTAGAAAACAGTCCAAGCTGTCTTCCAACGGTGTGACTGTTATCGGCATCCAAAGATTATACATCCAACTTGAGTAAACACTTGGAGGTAAGGACAACAGCAGTGGTGTAGTCTAAGGGCGATACGGATATCACTTAATATTAATATCTATATAGCGTATTTATGTGAACATGTTTTCTATTTTTCTCTTTATTGATGGGAAGGGCCCATAAGGAAGCATTTTGTTTAAAAAAGGTATAATCTTTGTAAATTATATCATAAATAGGATTGGTGGAGTTATGTCGCACATGCAGCTAACAAAAATATATGGAAATGACTGCTCTACACAAAATTACAACCAACTAATTGCAGCATTAACATAAAAATGGAAGAGGCAAGTGGAAGAGGGGAAAAGTAAGGAACTAGTCTGTCGCCCTTGCATTAAAGAACAAAATTCATAAAGAAATTTGTGATGAATAAAAAAATATATCAGTTTGATTTAAAACTTCTTAGGGCTGCAATCCCGTTAACGGGATGATATGACAACAGCCAGTGAAAGTGCAGGGTGCCAAATTCAAAACAACAGAAATATCATAATTAAAATTCCTCAAACATACATGTATCTTATACCGTTTTAAAGGTAATCTTGTTGTTAATCCCACCACAGTGTCCAATTTCAAATAGGCTTTACAGCGAAAGCACCACAAATGATTATGATAGGTCACCACCAAGTCACAGAAAAACACAGCCATTTTTCCAGCCAAAGTGAGGAGTCACAAAATGCACAAATAGAGATAAAATGAATCACTAACCTTTGATGATCTTTATCAGATGACACTCATACAACTTCATGTTACACAATACATGTATGTTTTGTTTGATAAAGTTCATATTTTTGTTAAAAGAATCAGAGTTTACATTGGCACGTTACGTTCACTAGTTCCAAAAACATCCAGTGATTTTGCATAGCCACATCGATTCAACAGAAATACTCATCATAAATGTAGATGATACTACAAGTTATACACATGGAATTATAGATATATCTCTCTTTAACCAGTTGAGTCTATGGGGGCGCTATTTCATTATTGGATAAAAAACGTTCCCGTTTTAAGCGCAATATTTTGTCACGAAAAGATGCTCGACTATGCATATTATTGACCGTTTTGGAAAGAAAACACTCTGAAGTTTTAGAATCTGCAAAGATATTGTCTGTGAGTGCCCCAGAACTCATTCTACAGGCGAAACCAAGATGAAACGTCAAACAGGAAATGAGCAGAATTTCTGAAGCTCTGTTTTCTAATGTCTCCTTATATGGCTGTGAATACGACAGGAATAAGCTTAGACCTTCTGCCGTTCCCCCAAGATGTCGGCAGCATTGTGACGTATTTGTAGGCATATCATTGGAAGATTGACCATAAGAGACTACATTTTCCAAGTGTCCGCCTGGTGTCCTGTGTCGAAATTGGTGCGCAACGCCTGGTGCAAGTATTTTTCCATTTGATAGAGAGGAGAAACCAGGCTTCCACGAACGATATATCATCGAAGAGATATGTGAAAAACAACTTGAGGATTGATTCTAAACAACATTTGTCATGTTTTCAGTCGATATTATGGAGTTAATTTGGAAAAAAGTTCGCGTTTTGAGGACTGAATTTTCGGGTTTTTTTGGTAGCCAAATGTGATGTACAAAACGGAGCTATTTCTAATACACAAAGAATCTTTTTGGAAAAACTGAGCATTTGCTATCTAACTGAGAGTCTCCTCATTGAAAACGTCCGAAGTTCTTCAAAGGTAAATTATTTTATTTGAAGGCTTTTCTTGTTTTTTGTTGAAATGTTGCCTGCTGGATGCTAACGCTAATGCTAATGCTAAATGCTACGCTAGCTAGCTACTGTTACACAAATGATTGTTTTCCTATGGTTGAGAAGCATATTTTGAAAATCTGAGAAGACAGTGTTGTTTACAAAAGGCTAAGCTTGAGAGATGGCATATTTATTTCATTTCATTTGCGATTTTCATGAATAGTTAACGTTGCGTTATGTTAATGAGCTTGAGTCTGTATTCACGCTCCCGGATCCGGGATGGCTAAGTGCTAGAGGTTAATGCAACCGCTGTGTCAGATTTCAAAAAAACTTTACGGGAAAAGCAACCCATGCAATAATCTGGGATGGCACTCAGAAAAATAATCAAATTAGCTGTCAACAGAAACCAGAAATCACATTATAAATATTCCCTTACCTTTGATGAGCTTCATCAGAATGCACTCCCAGGAATTGCAGTTCCACAATAAATGCTTGATTTGTTCGATAATGTCAGTTATTTATGTCCAAGTAGCTACTTTTGTTAGCGTTAGGTACACATATACCCAAACGCTCGTGCATTACTTCGGACAAAAAATTCAAAAAGTTATATTACAGGTCGAAGAAACATTTCAAACTAAGTACAGAATCAATCATTAGGATGTTTTTATCATAAATCTTCAATAAAGTTCCAACCGGAGAATTCTAGAGAATTCTTGTGTCTAGAGGAGCAACGGAACGCAGGACGATATAATGTGGAATGCGCGTAACCAGGAAATGGCTCTCTGCCAGTAACCTGACTCATTCAGCTCTTATTCAGTCCCACAACACAGTAGAAGCCTCATTAAAGTTTCTAAAGACGGTTGACATCTAGTGGAAGCCCTAGGAAGTGCAACTTCATTCATATCCCAATGTGAATTCAATAGGGCCTGGGTTGAAAATATACTATCCTCAGATTTTTCACTTCCTGTTTTGATTTCTTCTCAGGTGTTTGCCTGCCATATGAGTTCTGTTATACTCACAGACATCATTCAAACAGTTTTAGAAACTTCAGAGTGTTTTCTATCCAATACTAATAATAATATGCATATATTAGCAACTGAGAATGAGGAGCAGGCCGTTTACTCTGGGCACCTTTCATCCAAGCTACTCAATACTGCCACTGCAGCCATAAGAAGTTTAATACGGACCAAAAAATTGACAGATGTGCCATATACAATACCAGTCCAAAGTTTGGACACACCTACTCATTCTAGGGTTTTTCTTAATTTGTACTTTTTTATACATTGAAGAATAATAGTGAAGACATCAAAACAATGAAATAACACATATGGAATCATGTAGTAAACAATAAAGTGTTAAACAAATAAACATTTATTTTATATTTGAGATTCTTCAAAGTAGCCACCCTTTGCCTTGATGACAGCTTTGCACACTCTTGGCATTCTCTCAACCAGCTTCATGAGGAATGCTTTTCCAACAGTCTTGAAGGAGTTCCCACATATGCTGAGCACTTGTTGGTTTGTTTTCCTTCATTCTATGGTCTAACTCATCCCAAACCATCTCAATAGGGGTGAGGTCTGGTGATTGAAGAGGCCAGGTTGTCTAATAAAGCACTCCATCTCTCTCCTTGATCAATAAGCTTTTACACAGCCTGGAGGTGTGTTGGGTCATTGTCCTGTTGAAAAACAAATGATAGTCCCACTAAGCGCAAACCAGATGGGATGGAGTGTCGTTGTAGAATGCTGAGGTAGCTATGCTGGTTAAGTGCGCCTTGAACACTAAATAAATCACAGACAGTGTCACCAGCAAAGCACCCTAACACCATCACACCTCCTCCTCTATGCTTCACGGTGGGAACCACACATGCGGAGATCATCCGTTTACCTACTCTGCGTCTCAGAAAGACACGGCAGTTGGAACCAAAAATCTCAAATTTGGACTCATCAGACCAAAGGACAGATTTCCACCGATCTAATGTCCATTGCTCATGTTTCTTGGCCCAAGCAAGTCTCTTCTTCTTATTGGTGTCCTTTAGTGGTGGTTTATTTTCAGCAATTGGACCATGAAGGCCTACCAGATGAGCTCAATGGCTTTTATCCTCGCTTCGAGGCGAGCAACACTGAAGCATGCACGAGAGCACCAGATATTCTGGACGATTGGGTGCCCACGCTCTTCATAGCCAATTCGAGCAAGATTTTTAATCAGGTCAACATTTACAAAGCCGCGGGGCCAGACGAATTACCAGGACGTGTACTCAACTGGCAAGTGTCTTCACTTCTCAGTCGCGCTCCACACTGCGCTTTCCCACCTGGACAAAAGGAATTCCTACATGAGAATTTTGTTCATTGAATAGAGCTCAGCATTCAACACCACAATGCACATCACTAAGCTAAGGACCCTGGGACTACACACCTCCCTCTGCAACTGGATCCTGGACTTCCTGATGGGCTGCACCCAGGTGGTGAGGGTAGGCAACAACACATCTGCCATGCTGATTCTCAACACTGGGGCCCCTCAGGGGTGCATGTTTAGTGCCCTGTTCACTCATGACTGCGTGGCAAAGCATGACTCCAACACCATCATTATGTTTGCTGACGACACAACAGTGGTAGGCCTCATCACCGACAATGATGAGACTATAGTGAAGAGGTCAGAAACCTGCCAGGACAACAACGTCTCCCGCGATGTGATCAAGACAAAGGAGCTGATTGTGGACTATAGGAAAAGACGGGCCAAACAGACCCCAATTAACATCGATGGGCTGAAGTGGAGTGGTTTGAGGGTTTCAAGTTCCTTGGTGTCCACATCACCAATGAACTTTCATGGTCAAAACACACCAAGACAGTCGTGGAGAGTGCACAACAAAACCTTTTCACCCTCAGGAGACAAAGGATTTGGCATGGGTCCCGAGATCCTCAAAATGTTCTACAGCTGCACCATCAAGAGCATCCTGCCCGGATGCATCACAGCCTGGTATGGCAACTGCTCGGCATATGACCATAAGGCGCTACAGAGGGTAGTGCGTACGGCCCAGTACATCTCTGGGGCCAAGCTTCCTGACACCCAGGGCCTATATGCTAGGAGGGGTCAGAGGAAGGCCCAAAAATAGGTCAAAGACTACATCCAGTCACCCAAGTCATAGACTGTTCTATCTGCTACCACATGGCAAGCTGTACCAGAACGCCCAGTCTAGGACCAGATTAATAGCTTCTGCCCCCAAGCCATAAGACTGCTGAACAATTAATCGATCCGGACTATTTACATTGAAACCCCCTTTGTTTTTACACTGCTGCTACTCGCTGTTTATTATCCATGTATAGTCACTTTACACATTTCCTTAACTAACCTGTATCCACGCACATTGACTTTGGACTGGTAGCCCCTGTATATACAGTAGACTCATTATTGTTATGTATTTTTCAGGTGTTACTTTTTGATTTTATTTATTTAGTAAATATTTTCTTAACTCTATTTCTTGAACTGCATTGTTAGTTAAGGGCTTTAAGTAAACATTTCACGGTAAGGTCTACACCTAAAATCTTATTTAATTAGAATTTGATTCACATAATCTGCTCTCTGATTCCATATGTGTTATTTCATAGTTTCGATGTCTTCACAATTATTATGCAATGTAGAAAATAGTACAAATTAACTTCTTATGGACCCCTTCTCTCACCAATCCCTTTAGCGGGATCGATTTGACAACACCCAGTGAAATTGCAGCCGCCAAATTCAAAAACAGAAATACTCATAATAAGAATTCCTAAAGCAAACAAGGGTTATACATCGGTTTAAAGATTAATTTATTGTTAATCCAGCCGCAGTTTGAAAATAAAATAAAAGAGAGCCGCACACTCTAGGAGCTCAGATGCAAAAATTTAATACCAACGTTTCGACAGCCAAGTTGTCTTCATCAGGGTATAATCACAAACACTGCGGGACGACTCGTTTATATAGTGTCAAAAGACACAGGTGTCTGTAATCATGGCCAGGAGTGGCCTAATATCATTGGTTAATAATCAAATATTCAAATGTCATACAAAGAACAGCATACAAACAAATGGATAGCATACGATCATAATTACGTAAATTTCTGGCAAATTAGGCGGCCCAAACTGTTGCATATACACTGACTCTGCGTGCAATGAACACAAGAGAAGTGACACAATTTCACCTGGTTAATATTGCCTGCTAACCTGGATTTCTTTTAGCTAAATATGCAGGTTTAAAAATATATAATTATGTGTATTGATTTTAAGAAAGGCATTGATGTTTATGGTTAGGTACACATTGGAGAAATGATACGCACCGCATCGATTATATGCAACGCAGGACACGCTAGATAAATTAGTAATATCATCAACCAATGTGAGGTTAACTAGTGATTATGATTGATTGATAGTTTTTTATGAGATAAGTTTAATGCTAGCTAGCAACTTACCTTGGCTTACTGCATTCGCGTAACAGGCAGTCTCCTCGTGGAGTGCAATGTAATCAGGTGGTTAGAGCCTTGGACTAGTTAACGGTAAGGTTGCAAGATTGAATCCCCCGAGCTGACAAGGTAAAAATCTGTCGTTCTGCCCCTGAACGAGGCAGTTAACCCACCGTTCCTAGGCCATCATTGAAAGTAAGAATGTGTTCTTAACTGACTTGCCTAGTTAAATAAAGATTAAATAAAGGTGTAAAATAATAATAATAATAATAATAATAATAAATTGGCCAAATCGGTGTCCAAAAATACCGATTTACGATTGTTATGAAAACTTGAAATCGGCCCTAATTAATCGGCCATTCCGATTAATCGGTCGACCTCTAGTGAAAATACTGCCCCCTAGCCCAAAGTGGTTTAAGAAAAACCCTTGAATGAGTGTCCAATCTTTTGACTGGTACTGTGTATAAATGCCCAAACTGTGCATGAACTGTAGCCAACTCGGCCATCTGGCCGCAGCCTGCACAGCCATCATCTGTAAGAGCTGTAAACACAACCTTCCCACTTTGGACTGCACCCTGTAACCGGTGCAGGAACGGCAGCCACTTCTTCAGAACCTGCCCCAGTTCCCACACAGGCAGGGTAAGAGCCAAAAAACCCAACCCCACTAACCCCCACCCCATCCACCAGACAACAACAATGAAGAAGCCAGAACAAGTCCCAGACCCAGAACTTTCCACATTCAACGCCCAACCCACCACCCAAAATGTCCCAGAAGCAGCACCCACCATCACCCAAGTCATCCCAGAAACCATGACCCTGACATTACCATCAGAACAGAAATAAACACTCCAGATGGCTGTTCACGGTTGCCTCCCCACTAGGGAATTCATCCATAGACGGCAGAGGATGCAACCACAACTGTCGCCTCCATCCAGCAATTGCCAGCCCAGACCCCACCCCTCCCCCAACACACAGACTGACTGTGGATTGACTGACAGATTGACTGACAGACTAATTATTCTGATTATTTTTTGATTGCTTTTATTTTATTTATTTTTTGATTGGATGACCATTTGGTTATTGTTTGAATTTTTTATTCTTTAGAATTTTTTATTGACGATGGATTGAGTGATTGATTCTCATTTTAACTGATTGAATGTTTTACCTGTAAGAATTTAGGGAAAAAATGAATAAAATCACCTTCTAATATGCATTTTTAAGATGAATATTGAAATACCATAACTGTAACAGAGGGACAGAGCCTTTCCCTGTGATTCTATTGTGACAATCAGATGTTCAATTTGAAGTCATTGCTAGCTCATCAGGATGATGTTATTTGAATGAGAAGGATGGAAGCCCGCTCTGGTTAACATGGTCTCACCTGATTGGCTGGTGTTGGCGTCGGTTGTTGTTTGCCTTATCCCATTGGTGTGGAGGGAGGCGGAGCGGGACAGGGGGAGGGCGGGATGTCGGGTGGGGACAGGTATGAAGGTGGGGTCTAGGTCAAGGATCAACCGGTTGAGCTGCTCGATGGACTCATCCATGTCTGTTACTAACGAGGCAAGCTCCTCCTGCCCACAGGGTTCCCCTGAGGGTAAGGGTGTGTGTGTGGCATGTGGACTGTGTTGGACATATGTGGTGTGTGTGGAATGTTTGTCGCTGTCCATCTGCACAGGCGACCTCTCAACCCCCACCCCACCCTCCACTCGTCTCTGCACCGCCTCTCTTCTGCTGGTCCCTGTATTGGGCATGTCTGGAACTGACAGGGTGTCTGGACCAATCAGAGGAGGTGTATCCACAGGGCTGTCCCACCCCTGGTCTGTTTGCTCCTCCCCCTCTGGGGCGTCGACTGCCTGCTGCTGCTGCACCCATGATTGGGTGGTGTAGGTGGAGGGGGTGGAGTATCCACTTCCACTCTGGACCAATTGCTGGGCTTCAGGCAGGCTCTCAGAGGACAATGAGCCAATGCTAGCCAAGCTATGCCTGTCCAAGGCAGGGCTAGCCTCAGGGATAAACTCGTCATCATCCAGGATGTCTGTCTCCCTCTCGCTGGGCAAGGCCTCCTCGTTGACAGGCTGCCCTGAGCCTTCCTTGTCCCCATCCATCTTCCCCTCTCCATTACTGGAGGCTGGAAGCTTTGTCATGTCTTCCAGAGGAGGCTGAGGCTTCTCCAGGCCAACCCCAGATAGAAGCCTCCTTTGCTGGGTACGTTCATCCTCACTGGGCCCTCTCCCGGGGCTCACTGCAGTAATAACCCCTGTCCACTGGGAGGCAATAGAGAAGCCTGAATCACTACTGGCTGACAGGGCAAGGTCACTGGGGATAGGGCCGCTGGTTGCCTGGGGAAACATATCACCTCCTTTGTTCTACTCCTCTTCCTCACTCTGGCGTAGAGGCTGCCATTGGCAGGGCCAGGGCTATGAGGCAGAGCTGAGGAAGAGGCAGAGAAGATGTGTAAAACAGGCAGCGGTAACTCAGAGTACTTAGACACACAGACACAAAAAGTATGACACGCTTAACAACCTAGAACCCTCAACCTCTTTTAATCATCCTTCGACACACAAACAGAGGCCTGGTGCACTGGACACACACACACAGTGCCAAATGTAGGTCCAAAAGGCTTCTTAACAGCTTCTACCCCTAGGTCTTGCATTGACCCCACCTTTTTTACGCTGGTCTTACTCGCTGTTCATTATCTATGCATAGCCACTTTACCCCTACCTACATGTACATGTTACCTGAATTACCTCAATTAACCTCTGTCTATAGACTCGGTACTTGTACCCCCTGTGTATAGCCTTGTTATTGTTATTACATTTCTATCTCAGTTGAACCTCCCCTCCCCTTTGGCCTCAGAACAGCCTCAATTCATCAGGGCATGGACTCTACAAGGTGTGGAAAAAGTTCCACAGGGATGCTGGCCCATGTTGACTCCAAATGCTTCCCACAGTTGTGTCAAGTTGGCTTGATGTCCTTTGGGTGGTGGACCATTCTTGATACACACGGGAAACTGTTGAGCTTGAAAAACCCAGCAGTGGTGCCGTTCTTGACAGAAACCGGTGTGCCTGGCACCTACTACCCCGTTGAAAGGCACTTACATCATTTGTCTTGCCCCTTCACCCTCTGAATGGCACTCATACACAATCCATGTCTCAATTGTCTCAAGGCTTAAAAATCCTTCTTTAACCTGTCTCCTCCCCTTCATCTACACTGATTTGAAGTGGATTTAGCAAGTGACGTCAATAAGGGATCATAGCTTTCACCTGGATTCACCTAGTCTGTCTGTATCATGGAAAGAGTGTCCTTAATGTTTTGTGCAGTCAGTGTAGTTTTAACAGAGAGGAACAGGCTAAGCAAGAGGGTTCACTCGCCAAAATCTGTCCATTGTTTTTCTATGGGAATAATATGCAGACCTAAGTTTGTCGACCGCCTTCCCATCTTTGGGACAGAGACTCCCGTTGTTAGGGCGGAGACATGAGCATCTCATCATTATATCAGATCTTTGGCTTCAGCCTCTTGCAAATAGGAAAGGAAAGTGCACAGTGCACTCTTAGGATGCCCTAATGTAAATTGAAATTTCAGCAAAATTATATAATTACTCCTGTCTAAATAAAATAATTTAAAATACTTCACCAGGGTGCATGACTTAGCCACAGAGGATCATTAGATTTTTTAATATATATATAGCTGTGGATTTTTTCAAATTATACAATGGGTGGTTCTAATCCTGGATGCTGATTGGTTTAAACTGCATTTGAGCTGGTGTCTATTCCACAAGTTATCACCAAATCTATGACATTCAAATGCCTAATTGCTCTGTTCCATCTGACTCCTCACACCATTGTCTCATCAGCTCAGCCAGGTAATTTATATACTAGATCTACACTGTAAAAAGCATTTAGACATTATCTCCCATTTCTTTTAGACTAGCATTTGGTTTTCCACAGCGGAGATTTGTAATAACCTTGCTGTCTCTCCGAGATTTGAAACATTGTTTCAGTAGTGAAATCCGATCTCCAGCTGTCCTGTGGTTAAAAAAAATGTGTTGAGAGTCGGGATTAGAGAGTCAGGCTCAGCTTTTCTCAGCCAGTCGAAATAATGAATCAGTATCATTTTTATGGATATATACAAAAAAATGTCAATAGTAAACATGAAATTGCAACTAGTTTGCTGTCATTATCAGCTTCAGTTTGAAGTGATTGTGTTAGCTGTGTAGTTGGCTATCTCTTCTGAACAGTGGCCTAGCGAGAGAGCAAATGTTATATGCCAGGCGAAATCGCACATCATTAGCTCATTGTTATGGATGTATGCCCAAAAAATCACTAGAAAACATATTAAACAAATGCAAATGCGGCAACTTTGCTGTTATTCTGGCTGCACAGTTTGAAGTGACTGTGTTAGCCAAAGGTGGAAAGCTAGAGCTTCTTAGGAATAGGACCCTTTTTTCTCCATTTCCTGTCTGAATGATGTGCCCAAAGTAAACTGTTTGTAGCTCAGGCCCTGAAGCCAGGTTGTGCATATAATTGGTACCATTTGAAAGAAAACACTTTGAAGTTTGTAGAAATGTTAAAATAATGTAGGAATATAACACAATAGATATGGTTGGAGAAAATCCAAAGAAAATCCAACCGGACATTTTTTTATTTGAGAGACCATCCTCTTAGAAATGCAAGAGAAATGTCATATTGAAAATGAGCTCCCTGGATGCAATTCCTATGGCTTCCACAAGGTGTCAGCAGTCTATGTTCAAGGCTTCAGGCTTTTAACTTAAAAAAAAAAAAAAGAAATCTCAGTTTCAGTAAAAGGACACAGTCTTGGAAATTTGTGTTTGCTCGCACCATGAAGACATTACTGCTAAAATAGGTTTCCTATTGAATATACTTCTTTCTGAAAGAAATGTTATAGTTTGATTGCATTTTAGGGTATCTGCGGAATAAATAGAAATGTACTTTGACTTGTTGAAACAAAGTTTAGGGGTAGGTTTTTGGATCCCTTTCTCTGCAAGTTGAACGAGTGGATTACTCAAATCGATGGCACCAACTAAACAGACCTTTTGGGATATAAAGATGGATTTTATCTAACAAAACTACACTACATGTTATAGCTGGGACCCTTTGGATGACAAATCAGAGGAAGATTTTCAAAAAGTAAGTGAATATTTAATCGTTAAATGTGAATGTATGAAACCTGTGCCGGTGGAAAAATATTTTGATGTGGGGCGCCGTCCTCAAACAATTGCATGGCATGTTTTCTCTGTGATAGCTACTGTAAATCGGGCAGTGCAGTTATATTAACAGGAATGTACACTTTCAGACAATATAAGACACTTATATGTACCTAAATGTTTAAAATCCATAATATTTATGATTATTTATTTGAATTGCGCGCCCTCCAGTTTCACCAGAAGTTGTCCCGTTAGCGGGACACCGATCCTTAAGACAAGCAAGCAAGGGATAAGAACATTCACAGCCATCATGGTAATGGCACATTTAGAATGAACGACTGTTCTTTTTGAGTATCCATAGATTTAGAACAAAAAGACTTAACGACTGGGTCACAACTCCGGCAACCAAACCGATAGGACGAACGACCAGCGGGCTTGGGTAGCAACCCTAGATTTGTGTAAGGACTATATCTCGTGGAAGGATGAAATAGTATGAGTTAATTCATAAAAATAATGTTTTTAATTAAAATATGTAAATAATTATTTGAATATGTTGGTAACCGTTGTATAAAAGTGATAATTCCTTCAAAGCCAGTGTTTTGAGGATATATTGGCACAGTTTGCCGGCCCTCAACTTTGTCTCGGCCCTAACATCACCTATGCAATATATGCTCCAAACACCAACTTTTCGGGCATTATCACTTATTCACAAGTGTGTAGGCCTATAAAAGCCTGCAATTTGGGTAGTGGGACTAGCAATACTGCCCTACCAAGCATAAAGGTAGTAACTGCTCATAGAGTGGAACTGGGAGAAATTGCTTTTATTTACCTGCATTTTCTCCAAAACACAACATATATTTTTAAATGTTTTACATTTTATTTCACCTTTGTTTAACCAGGTAGGCTAGTAGAGAACAAGTTCTAATTTACAACTGTGACCTGGCCAAGAATAAAGCAAAGCAGTTTGACACATACAACAACACAGAGTTACACATGGAATACACAAACATACAGTCAATTATACAGTAACGAAAATACACATACAGTTTGTGCAAATGAGGTAAGATAAAGGAGCAATAAATACGGCATGGTGGCAAAGTAGTGACAATATACCAATTAAACACTGAAGTGATTGACGAGCAGAAGATGAATGTGCAAGTAGAGATACTGCGGTGCAAAGGAACACGATGAATAAATGAATACAGTATGGGGAAGAGGTAGTTGGATGGGCAATATTACAGATGGGCTATGTACAGGTGCAGTGATCTGAGAGCTGCTCTGATAGCTGGTACTTAAAGCTAGTGAGGGAGAATCTATAAGTCTCCAGGTTCAGTGATTTTTGAAGTTCGTTCCAGTTGTAGGCAGCAGAGAACTGGAAGGAAAGGCGACCAAAGGAGAAATTGGCTTTGGGGGTGACTAGTGAGATACACCTGTTGGAGAGCGTGCTACGGGTGGGTGCTGCTATTGTAACCAGTGACCTGAGATAACGCGAGGCTTTACCTAGCAGAGACTTGTAGATGACCTGGAGCCAGTGGGTTTGGTGATGAGCATGAAGCGAGTGCCAGCCAACGAGAGTGTACAGGTCGCAATGGTGGGTAGTATATGGGGCTTTGGTGACAAAATGGATGGCACTGTGATAGACTGCATCCAATTTGCTGAGTAGAGTGTTGCAGGATATTTTGTAAATGACATCGCCAAAATCGAGGATCGGTAGGATGCACAGTTTTACGAGGGTATGTTTGGCAGCATGAGTGAAGGATGCTTTGTTGTGAAATAGAAGGCCGATTCAAGATTTAATTTTTGGATTGGAGATGCTTATTGTGAGTCTGGAAGGAGAGTTTACAGTCTAACCAGGCACCTAGGTATTTGTAGTTGTCCACATAAGTCAGAACCATCCAGAGTGTTGATGCTTGATGGGCGGGCAGGTGCGGGCAGCAATCGGTTGAAGAGCATGCATTTAGTTTTACTTGCATTGAAGAGCAGTTGGAGGCCACGGAAGGAGAGTTGTATGGCATTGAAGCTCGTCTGGAGGTTAGTTAACACAGTTTCCAAAGAAGGGCCAGAGGTATACAGAATGGTGTCGTCTGCATAGAGGTGCATCAGAGAATCACCAGCAGCAAGAGCGACATCATTGATGTATACAGAGAAGAGAGTCGACCCGAGAATTTAACCCTGTGGCACCTAAATAGAGACTGCCAGAGGTCCAGACAACAGGCCCTCCGATTGACACACTGAACTCTATCAGAGCAGTAGTTGGCAGTCATTTGAGAAACCAAGGCTGTTTAGTCTGCCGATAAGAATCTGGTGATTGACAGAGTCAAAAGCCTTGGCCAGGTCGATGAATAAGACTGCACAGTAATGTCTCTTATCGATGGCGGTTATGATATCATTTAGGATCTTGGGCATGGCTGAGGTGCACCCATGACCAGCTCTGAAACCAGATTGCATAGTGGAGAAGGTACGGTGGGATTCGAAATGGTCGGTAATCTGTTTGTTAACTTGCCTATCGAAGACCTCAGAAAGGCAGGCAGGGTAGGATAGATATAGGTCTGTAGCAGTTTGAGTCTAGAGTGTCTCCCCCTTTGAAGAAGGGGATGATCGCGGCAGTTTTCCAATCTTTGGGAATCTCAGACGATACGAAAGAGATGTTGAACAGGCTAGTAATAGGGGTTGCAACAATTTCGGCAGATCATTTTAGAAAGAGAGGGTCCAGATTGTATAGCCCGGCTGATTTGTAGGGGTCCAGATTTTGCAGCTCTTTCAGAACATCAGCTATCTGGATTTGGGTGGAGAAATGGGGAGGCTTGGGCGAGTTACTGTGGGGAGTGCCGGGCAGTTGACCGGGGTAGGGGTAGGGATAGCCAGGTGGAAAGCATGGCCAGCTGTGGAAAAATGCTTATTGAAATTCTCAATTATAGTGGACTTATTGGTGGTGACAGTGTTTCCTAGCCTCAGTGCAGTGGGCAGCTGGGAGGAGGTGCTCTTGTTCTCCATGAACTTTGCAGTGTCCCATAATGTTTTTGAGTTTGTGCTACAGGATGCAAATTTCTGTTTGAAAAAGCTAGCCTTAGCTTTCCTAAATGCCTGTGTATATTGGTTCCTAACTTCCCGGGGGCTATTCGATGCTAACGGCCCGCCCCCTCGAGTTTCTTTTTTGTGAAGAAGAAGGATGGATGTCTGCGTCCGTGCATTGATCATAGAGGTCTCAATCAAATCACGGTGAGGTACAGTTACCCCGCTACCTCTTATCTGCACGGTAATTGAGTCAATGTACGGGGTACTCTTCTTCACTAAACTGGATCTCAGGTATGCGTACAATCTGGTGCGTATTTGAGAGGGAGACGAGTGGAAGGCGGCATTTAGTACCACCTCAAGGCATTATGAGTACCTCGTCATGCCGTTTTTGTTGATGAATGCTCCCTCAGTCTTCAAATCCTTCGTAGACAAGATTTTCAGGGACCTGCACGGGCAGGGTGCAGTGGTGTATATCGAAGACATTCTGATATACTCCACTACACGCGCCGAGCATGTGTCCTTGGTGCGCAAGGTACTTGGAAGACTATTGGAGCATGACCTGTACGTCAAGGCTGAGAAATGCCTGTTCTTTCAACAGTCCGCCTCCTTCCTAGGGTATCACATTTCCACATCAGGGGTGGAGATGGAGAGTGACCGCTTTTCAGCCTTGTATAATTGTCCGACTCCCTACACAGTAAAGGAGGTGCGGCAATTTTTAGGGTTTGCCAATTACTACCGGAGATTTATCCGGGGTTTTGGCCAGGTGGCTGCTCCCATTACCTCACTGCTGAAGGGGGGTCCTGACGTCTGCAGTGGTCGGTTGAGGCGGACGGGGCTTTTGGGCAGCTGAGAGCTCTGTTTACCTCGGCTCCGGTGGTGGCCCATCCGGATTCCTCTTTGGCATTCATAGTGGAGGTGGACACGTCAGAGGCTGGGATTGGAGCCGTGCTCTCTCAGCGCTCGGGCACGCCACCGAAGCTCCGCCCCTGTGCTTTCTTCTCGAAGAAGCTCAGCCCGGCGGAGTGGAACTATGATGTGGGAGACCGGGAGCTGTTACCTGTGGTTAAGGCTTTGAAGTCATGGAGACATTGGCTTAAGGGGGCTAAACACCCTTTCCTCATCTGGACTGACCACCGCAACCTGGAGTACATCCGGGCAGCTAGTAGACTTAATCCTCATCAGGCAAGGTGGGCCATGTTCTTTACCCGTTTTGTGTTTACCCAGTCCTACAGACCAGGTTCCCAGAATGTGAAGGCAGACGCACTGTTCCAACTGTATGACACAGAGGAGCGGCCCATGGATCAGACTCCTATCCTCCCGGCCTCCTGCTTGGTAGCGCCGGTCGTGTGGGAGCTGGACGCGGACATTGAGCGGGCGTTGGTTACTGAACCCGCTCCACTCCAGTGTCCCGTCAGACAACAACAAAGTCAAGGTATTGGAGTGGCCATCACAAAGCCCTGACCTCAAACCTATACAGAATTTGTGGGCAGAACTGAAAAATAACGTGTCGAGTAAGGAGGCCTGCAGTCCTGACTCATTTACACCAGCTCTGTCAGGAGGAATGGGCCAAAATTCACCCAACTTATTGTGGGAAGCTTGTGGATGGCTTCCCAAAACGTTTGACCCAAGTTAAACAATTTTAAGGCAATGCTACCAAATACTATTTGAGTGTATGTAAACTTCTGACCCACTGGGAATGTGTTGAAAGAAATAACAGCTGAAATAAATAATTCTCTCTTCTATTATTCTGACGTTTCACATTCTTAAAATAAAGTGGTGATCCTAGCTGACCTAAGACAGGACATTTTTACTAGGATTAAATATCAGGAATTGGGAAAAACTGAGTTTAAATGTATTTGTCTAAGGTGTATGTAAACCTCCGACTTCAACTGTATGAAAGTGCCCATCTGTCTGATTTTTTAACCACGTACACAACAAGTAAGCTGAGCTTCTCAGTTATTTTTTGTTTACCTCACACAAGTCAACAAAGTCTGTTTTTTAACATTGCTTGCGAACAATAGTTCCTCAGTACTTTAAAAAATCTATCCAACACTCCCAGCCTCGATAATCACCAACGCTTTGGTGTGGAAGAGCCAAATATCATGATCTGATGATCCCATATATCGAGTAGAAACATCACTAGAGCAGGAAACTCTGAGAGCCCGGAATAGGCTAGTTGATACAATGTTGTAAGTTCACTAGCTACAGCTTCAGGCTGGACCCAGTGATGATGTGATACAATGTTGCATTTCACTAGCAATAGATCAAGTCAAGATAGATAGAAAGGGAGGCAGAGTAGAGAAAACCGGAATGTTTTCTACTGTTATATTTGTTGGCTTTAGACCTATGTATTTTACTTAGTTGACGATGGAAGTTATAGGCTTACTTCTGAATTGTCCTAAAGGCTATCTTAGAGTTCTATGCTCTTATTTCTTTAGCCGCCAATGGATCACAGTTTACCAATGTGTCCATATGGCAGAGGCTGGTCCTCTTGCCATAGTTGAATTTTAACTTTAAGATTTTTATCATTTTACTTCAGATTTTTATGATTAACCATCTGACAATGATTTATTATTGAAAGGAAACTGTTCCATGACAATTTGCATATAAAAATAATCATAACTGGCACGCAGATTGGTATAAATGGTAAGATAAATCAT
Source organism: Oncorhynchus clarkii lewisi (assembly GCF_045791955.1). Taxonomy (NCBI): domain Eukaryota; kingdom Metazoa; phylum Chordata; class Actinopteri; order Salmoniformes; family Salmonidae; genus Oncorhynchus; species Oncorhynchus clarkii. Next base: position 36,846,948 of record NC_092150.1, read on the forward strand.
AAGCTTCCCCAAACTTGAAACTCACAAGCTTCCTATGTTTTCTACTATTGCACCTGGTAAGAAATTGAAGGTGAAAAAACGTGCCCACCTATGGAAATCAAAGGCCCCTCCAACTGATTTGTTCTGGCGCCAGCCCTGCTGTGACAGGACACAGATGGCAAGCTCTCTCTCTCACACACACACATGCACACCACACACAAAGTGACCTCTAATATCAGAGTAAACCAGGAAAGACAAAAAGGATTGTAGAATGAACTAGAGAGTGGTTCCAGCTGACTATCCACTCAGTTCTACAAAAGTCCAATAATTGCACCAGATGTTGATATTAGATAACACACAAATTCCTCTATCTGATGGAAGCTGTTTAAAGAGAGATTTTCATCTTGAAGAGCAATAATAACGTACTCTTACTGTAACAACGCATGCATAACATGCACAGTATATACCTACCGTAACCATAAAGTTTGTGCCACACAAATGTATTAGATATTGATGTTAGGTATGACATTCCATAAAAATATCTTAGCTAATGATCTAGAACATTTGGGTTCTCCTTCCATCCAGACTTTTCATAAATGAAACAGTGTGTGCATCCCAAATGACACCCTATTCCGTATATAAAGCCTTACTTTTGACCAGAGCCATATGGGGCACTATATTTCGTACTATATTGGGAATATGGTGCCATTTAGGATTCACATCTTGTCTCGTTCATAAAACAGTCTCAGCAGCCAGACTGCTGAACTAACAGAGCATTAAAATAAACATATTCTAGATTCATATAGCTACCAGTATGAAACACTAACCTGAAACATTGTGTGGGTGCCCTTATAGAAAAACCACATGATTTCACATGAAATTTCACATGTGAATTAATGGGAAAACATGTGGTTGGGAACACTTCACATGTGGAAACAAGGTTCTGGAGCACTGCACATGTGAAAACAAAAATGTGTCGTTATGATACACACAGTGCTTTTAACAAACAATGTTTTCAGCTTACATATTTGACACACTTTCACATACATGACTACATTTTGTATGTTTCTTTTTTCAGTAATTATTATTCAACATGTTGTCACCAGGGATTTAAACTCACAACCTCTTGGTTCATGGCATTCGGATCTTTCTTCTACTCCCCCACACCACTGTTAATAATTGATTTCACCTGTACTCTTTCTTACACTTTGGAGTGCAATGTTAATCTCAGCTTTGTTAAAAGTCAACTTGTGAAAAACTATTATATTTATCATAGTGATTCAGGAGTAACGTTGAACTATACAGAAAACCCTCAAATCGCTAAAATAAGTCAATGAAATCAATAATGAGAGAATCGTCACAATAACTGATAACTCAAAAAGCAACGAAGATGGCAGTCTTTTGCTAAGTGCAGAGATGTATTATAGGTAATGAAATGAATGTGTATGGGAATGCTACAGACTTTGTGGCACAGCATAAAAAATTGTGCGCCCCAAAAGTGATGAGTTCAAATCCCATACTTAGGCTGAACAGCGTACCACTGACTTTAAAACTACCATTTCATTACAGTCATTTATTACAAGGGTTTGGGATGGTTTAAAACCATATTGGACCATCATGTCATGTCCTGATAACTGGTAAAACAAATGTCTTGAGAAACTTTTACAAACATCCTACAACACAAGAATACATTTCTGCACTGCTAAATGTTGCCCAGGTTTGTGTCCCTGAGCACTGCTACTTTTTCGTTCGTGTAATTGCACAGTCATTGACTTGATTCTGGCAACTTTTAGCAGTGCAGAAATGTATTCTTGCCAATAAATCCGTAGCCGATCTCTGTCATGGACACAGACCTGGTGGTGCAGAAGGAAATTCAGATTGCTGGCATCAATCACCCTTACGGAAAAAAAAACACATTATTGCTCTCCGGATTTGAACTTGTGGTCTGGAGTGCATTAAAGGTTGCCTTTGGGCAACAATAACATATTTAAACTGTATGCCTGATCAATGCACCATCATACCAGCAGAAACATTGCACCATCATGCAATCAGTGAAATCTGACTTAAAAATACACCTTATGGAACAGCGGGGACTGTGATGAGACACACACACACACACACAAGTAAAGACACACACATGATAACATATGCACTATACAAACACATACACATGAATGTTGTGTTGTAGATATGTGGGAGTAGAGTAGTAGCCTGAGTGTATTTGGGATTTGGGATTTTATTAGGATCCCCATTAGCTGTTGCAAAAGCAGCAGCTACTCTTCCTGGGGTCCACACAAAACATGAAACATAATACAGAATGACATACTACAGAACATCATTAGACAAGAACAGCTCAAGGACAGAGCTACATACATTTTTAAAAAGGCACACGTCGCCTACATACCAATGCATACACACAAACTATCTAGGTCAAATAAGGAAGGGCACACACTTAATGTGTTGTGAAATCTGTTGTATATAACTGTCTTAGTTTTGCTGGACCCCAGGAAGAGTAGCTGCTGTCTTGGCAGGTTTGGTGAATTAGCATGGCAGGATAGTAGACTGAGGTTAAGTTTAGGAAAAGGATTAAGGTTAGGCTTAGCTACAATGCAACAGTTGTCAACAACTGTTGTTCCAGACGCAAATGAACCTGCCACGGACCAATGGCAAGCATCAATGGATGTAACTTCATATCAAGAAACGCCTCTACCAGAAAACACCTCTAATTGTGGTCTGCACTTACACCATTCTCAATAAGTATGAACCTGGTGGCACTGCAGAAACACCGATGCACTCAAGAGGTTGCAACTTCAAATCCTCGAAGCAGTCATGTTGGTTTTATGTTGATGTAACGTTAGTGGTGATAATTGGACCATTATTGACTTGAATCTCGGCAGCTTTCAGCAAAGTGCAGGAATGTATTCTGGTGGTGTAGCAGATCATGTTATCACGTGTTGACATTTTGAATCCCAATGTTGTCACATTTATTTCACATGAGATCATGTTTTCACATGTGCTCACATGTTGCCGCATGCTATCACATGAACTTCACATAAAATCACGTGGTCACATGAGATCATGCAAGATCACACACTTCATGTGTTTTTTCCGTAATGGTGGTTTTGAACCCAGTATCATATCCAGATGGACAAAAATCCATCCTAACAAAACTACATGCATACGCACAAATGCGCACAAATACGCACAAATGCAAAAACGCACACATACATGCACGCACACAAATACTCACGCATACACACGAAATGGTAAATACCCAGTGTAGCCTCCTCAGTCCAGCGAGACCATGAAACTCAAAACCAGACTGGCATAGTAAAGCCTCTCTCAACCTCAAGTCACACACACACACACACACACACACACACACACACACACACACACACACACACACACACACACACACACACACACACACCCCTCTACTCCACTCCCTCCCACAGAGCATACACACAAACACACACACCAGCACGCAAACATCCCTTCCCACTCATCAATGTAGCACACATATTGAACAAGCTGCAACACAGACAAAAACAATACCCTTGTAACTTACACCAACTCCTCTCCCACCAAAAACACTCACTACCATCACTAACACCACATGAATTCACTAATACAAATAGTACTACAACAACTTACAGAAACAACGTCATCCCTATAGCAACTGTAACACAGCTTACATCATCACTACATCTGGAAACAACATGCAACGCCTCATTCCACAAGTCGGAGAGAACCCAGATGACAAACACATGAGTGAAACAAGAAAGATAAATAAAATAATAAATTAAAAGTAGAGGGTAAGAAGAGAAGAGTAGGAGAGGAGAAAGAGAAGGAAAAGAGTGGTAACCGTTCAGACCAGGTTTTGCGTAGATCTCCTCTCCTCTCCTGTCGTCTCTCTTTCTCTCAGGCGGCTAAAGGATGACTAGCAGAGAGTAACATTCTTTCTCTCTTACTCTATAGGTGCTAACTGCCCCCCTGGGTCCCCCCACACCCTCTCTCTGTCTCTGCTCTCTCACACTCTCCTTCTCAATTCAATTTCAATTTAAGGGGCTTTATTGGCATGGGAAACATATGTTTACATTACCAAAACAAGTGAAATAGATAAGTAGATAATAAAGAAAAGTGAAATAAACAATAAAAAATGAATAGTTAACATTACACTCACAAAAGTTCCAAAAGAATAAAGGCATTTCAAAGTCATATCATTTCTATATACAGTGTTGTAATGATGTTCAAATAGTTAAAGTATAAAAGGGAAAATAAATAAACATAAATATAGGTTGTATTTACAATGGTGTTTGTTCTTCACTGGTTGCCCTTTTCTTCTGGCAACAGGTCACAAATCTTGCTGCTGTGATTGCAAACTGGTATTTCACCCAATAGTTTTGGGAATTTATCAAAATTGGATTTGTTTTCTAATTCTTTGTGGGTCTGTGTAATCTGAGAGAAATACTGTATGTGTCTCTGTTATGGCCATACATTTGGCAGGAGGTTAGGAAGTGCAGCTCATTTTTTTTGAGGGCAGTGTGCACATAGCATGTCTTCTTTTGAGAGACAGATCTGCCGTCGGCAGCCCTTCTCAATAACAAGGCTATGCTCACTGAGTCTGTACATAGTCAAAGACGTCCTTGATTTTGGGTCAGTCACAGTGGTTAGATATTCTGCCACTGTGTACTCTCTGTTAAGGGAAAAATACCATTCTAGTGTGCTCTGATTTTTTTGTAAATTCCTTCCAATGTGTCAAGTAATTATCATTTTGTTTTCTCATGATTTGGTTAGGTCTAAATGTGATGCTGTCCTGGGTCTCTGCGGGGTCAGTTTGTGTTTGTGAACAGAGCCCCAGGAACAGCTTGCTTAGTTGGCTCTTCTCCAGGTTAATTTATCTGTAGGTAATGGCTTTCTTATGGAAGGTTTGGGAATTGCTTCCTTCTAGGTGGTTGTAGAATTTAGCAGCTCTTTTCTGGATGTTGGCCTAATTCTGCTCTGCATGCATTATTTGGCGTTTTACATTATACACATATGATATTTCTGGAGAATTGTGCATGCAGAGTCTCAATTTGGTGTTTGTCCCATTTTGTGAATTCTTGGTTGGTGAGTAGACCTCAGACCTCACAACCATAAAGGACAATGGGTTCTATAACCGATTCAAGTATTTTTAGCCAGATCCTAATTGGTATGTTGAGTTTTGTGTTCCTTTTGATGGCATAGATTGCCCTTCTTGCCTTGTCTCTCAGATTGTTCACAGCTTTGTGGAAGTTACCTGTGGTGCTGATGTTTAGGCCGAGGTATGTATAATTTTTTGTGTGCTCTAAGATTACGGTGTCTAGATGGAATTTGTATTCGTGGTCCTGGCAACTGAACCTTTTTTTGGAACACCATTATTTTGTCTTACTGAGATTAACTATCAGGGCCCAGGTCTGACAGAATCTGTGCAGAAGATATAGCTGCTGCTGTAGGCCCTCCTTGGTTGGGGACAGAAAGCCCCTGTCAGGACCCGGTTACGAACCCGGGTCTCCGGAGTGAGAAACAGTCACTTAACCTACTGAGCCACGAATAGTCGGCAGAACCCAGAAGATGAGGCAGACACAGCAGTACTTGAGACGGTGTATTTAATGAAGTAAAAAGTCCTTCAGGAAAACATGTAACTTCACAACCTCAAAAGGAATTCCACAAGAACAAAGGTAATCCTCCAAGACAAAAAGGTAAATCCACAAGGTGGTAGGAATAGCATAAAAAGCCTCAAAAGATACTCAAAAATAAATAAACAAGAACAAAAACAGAATTCCACAAGAGAGTCCACCGGGATCAACAAGAGTTCACAGAATACTAGGGCTGGGTGCTAACATACAAACACAGAGCAAAGAACTGAGGAAAACTAAGGGTTTAAATACAATCAGGGGAAACGAGGCACAGGTGCAAATAATAATGGGGATCAAGGGAAAACAAAAGGTCAAAAAGCACAATGGGGGCATCTAGTGACCAAAAACCGGAACAACCCTGGCCAAATCCTGACAGAATCCCCCCCCTAGGAACGGCTCCTGACGTTCCTACCAGCTCTCTCGGGGTGGAGGGCCCTGAACCGACGAATGAGGTCAGGGTCCAGTATGTCTTTGGCAGGAACCCAGGAGCGCTCCTCGGGACCGTAGCCTTCCCAGTCCACCAGATACTGCCAGGACCGCTGCACCCGGCGGGAATCCAGTATCCGATGGACGGTATAAGCCGGCTGGCCTCCAATGACACGAGGCGGAGGGGGAGGTCTGTCTGCCGGGACAAGGGGAGAAAAAACAACAGGTTTTAATAAGGAAATGTGAAACGTGGGATTAATCTTAAGGGATCTGGGTAAGTGTAGGCGATAAGAAACTGGGTTAACTCTCCTGGCAACCTTAAAGGGACCGATGTATTTTTGGGACAGCTTGCGAGACTCCACCCGTAGTGGTAAGTCTCTTGTGGAGAGCCAGACTCTCTGGCCGGGGCGCAGGGTAGGTCCGGGACGGCGACGTCTGTTGGCTTGTTGTTGGTACCTCAGTGAGGAACGCATAAGATTAAGACGGGTCTTCCTCCACATAAGCCGACAGCGTCTGACGAACTTCAAGGCTGAAGGCACTCTGACTTCTGCCTCCTGGTCCGGGAACAATGGAGGGGCATAGCCAAACTGACACTCGTGCGGGGACATACCAGTGGAGGAGGAGCGCAAGGTGTTGTGCGCGTATTCGGCCCAAACAATGAAGGACGACCATGTGGACGGGTTGTTACGAGTCATACATCGGAGGGTGGTTTCCAGCTCTTGATTCATCCTCTCTGTTTGACCGTTGGACTCCGGATGGTACCCTGAAGATAGACTGGCAGAAGCCCCCATGAGTTGGCAGAAGGCCTTCCAAAACCTTGAGGCGAACTGGGGACCTCTGTCAGAAACCATATCTTGAGGAATGCCGAAGACTCGGAACACATGATTAATTACCAACTCAGCAGTTTCCTTGGCAGAAGGTAACTTAGTCAGAGGGACGAACCTGGCCGCCTTAGAAAACCTGTCGATTATGACTAGGATAGTAGTATTGCCATGGGATGGAGGAAGGCCAGTAATAAAGTCCAACGAGATATGGGACCAGGGTCTGTGGGGAACAGGTAAAGGGTGAAGGAGTCCTTGAGGGCGGAGGTGAGAAGATTTGCCCTGGCAGCACACAGGGCAGGCATTGACGAAAGTGGCAACGTCTTCTCTTATGGTAGGCCACCAGAACTTACGCTGGATGAACTCCAAGGTGCGACCTACGCCCGGGTGACAGGTGAGGCGAGAGGAGTGCCCCCACAGAAGGACCTGAGTCCTCACTGCCTTGGGGACAAACAACCGATTGGCAGGGCCTCCTTTCGGGTCCGGTTCGATAGCTTGAGCTCGTCTCACGGTATCCTCAACTTGCCACGAGATCGGAGCCACGATCTTAGCAGCAGGAAGGACAGGCATGTCCGTGTCATCTCGAATGGCAGGAGCGTAGACTCGGGACAGGGCATCCGGTTTGAGATTCTTCGACCCGGGCCGATAGGTGAGGATAAACTGGAATCGATTGAAGAAAAGAGACCATCTAGCTTGTCTAGAGTTCAACCGCTTCGCCTGCTGGATATACTCCAGATTTTTGTGGTCCGTAAGCACTTGAAACGGGTGAGAAGCCCCCTCGAGCCAGTGTCTCCATTCCTTCAATGCCATCTTAACCGCTAGGAGTTCACGATCCCCCACATCGTAGTTCCTCTCAGCCGGGGTAAGCCGGTGTGAGAAGAAAGCGCACGGATGAAGCTTCTTGTCTTCACCCCTCTGAGACAGGACAGCTCCAACACCAACCTCTGAGGCGTCTACCTCCACCACAAACGGTTCATCCGTAGTCGGTAGTATCAGGATGGGAGCAGAGAGGACGCGCTGCTTGAGTCCTTGGAAGGCCGTCTCAGCTTCTCTTCCCCACAAAAACCTTGCATTGCCACCCTTGGTTAAAGCTGAGAGAGGGGCTGCCACCAAGCTGAAGTTCTTGATGAACTTGCGGTAAAAGTTTGTGAAGCCCAGGAAACGCTGAACTTCCTTAACGGATTTGGGGGTGGGCCAATCCGCTACCGCCCCTACCTTCCTGGGGTCCATTTGGACTCGACCGGGTTCCACTACAAATCCCAGGAATTGTACTCGGGATGAATGGAATTCACATTTTTCCGGCTTAACGTACAGATGGCTGTCTAGGAGGCGTTTGAGTACTTGTCTGACATGCTTTGTGTGTTCTTGAAGAGAGCTCGAAAAGATGAGGATGTCATCCAAGTAAACGAACACAAATATGTTAAGCATATCCCTAAGCACATCGTTTATGAGCGCTTGGAACACCGCTGGGGCGTTGGTCAGGCCGAAGGGCATCACCAAGTATTCATAGTGACCAGTAGGCGTGTTGAAAGCGGTCTTCCACTCGTCACCAGGTCTGATCCGCACAAGATGGTATGTGTTCCGCAGGTCAAGCTTAGTGAAAACAACTGCTTCCTGGAGCAGCTCGAAGGCTGTGGCCATAAGGGGTAGCGGGTAACGGTTACGGACGGTTATGGCATTGAGTCCCCGGTAGTCGATGCAAGGACGTAATCCACCGTCTTTCTTGGCCACAAAGAAAAACCCTGCTCCCGCCGGGGAGGTGGATGGACGCATGAGGCCTGCTTCCAGAGCGTCCTTGATGTAGGTATCCATAGCAGCTCGTTCGGGTGGAGATAGGGAAAAGATCCGACCCCTGGGGGGGCAAGTGCCCGGAAACAGTTCGATGGGGCAATCATAAGGTCTATGGGGTGGTAGCATGGTGGCCCTCTGTTTGCTAAATACCAGTTTGAGGTCATGGTAACACTCGGGAACTCGGGTCAGGTCGATGGATTCTAAAGACTCGGGAGTAGAACTCGGGGAATTCGAGAAAATACAAGTAGCTTGGCACGTAGGACCCCACTGCTTGATAGTGCCCACAGACCAGTCGATGTGAGGGTTATGGCTGTGAAGCCAGGGGTATCCAAGGACGAGAGGGAACTCGGAACAGGAGATCAAATGAAAGTTTGTCAATTCCTGGTGTTGTGAAACTGAAAGTCGCAAGGAGGTAGTGACATGAGTGACAAGTCCAGATCCCAAAGGGCTTCCATCCAATGTAGTAACCCTCATGGGGTCACTTAGAGGTTCAGAGGGAACGCCATTCTCCTTCGCCCAGACACCATCCATAAAGCTACCTGCGGCTCCAGAGTCTACCAAGGCTTGAAGGTGAAGCTTGTGGTTGTCCCAGGAAAGGGTGACTGGAATGAGCAGACGGGAGTTGGACGGATGGGAGGAGGTTATGTTTCCCGTTACAGTTCCCCCCGGTCTGTACGGGACAGAGCGTTTCCCTGGAGCCCGGGACACGTGGAACGGAAATGGCCCGGTTTGCCGCAATATAGACAGCGTCGCTCCCTCATCCGGCGGTCTCTCTCAGCCTGGGAGATACGTCCAATCTGCATGGGTTCCGGTGGAGCCAGCGAGGATAAAGGTGGGGACTCGGAGCTGGGACTGATAGGAGCTAGAGGTCTACGGTTGAGTTCTCTCTCTCTCAGACGCTGGTCAATGCGTGAGGCCAACTTGATCAGGGCCTCGAGATTGTCCGGTGGTTCCTGAGTGGCCAGTTCATCTTGGATAGTGTCGGAAAGGCCTTTCAGAAAGCACACCGTGAGCGCCTCGTTGTTCCAGCCACTCGCTGCTGCTACCGTGCGGAACTGGATGGCATAGTCCGTCACGCTGCGCCGACCTTGGTGGAGAGTCAGGAGCTGTTTGGCTGAGTCAGGACCACTGCTTGGGCCTTGAAACACTTGTTTGAATTCCTCAGCAAAGGCAGAGTAGCTGGCACAGCAGGAATTATGGGCATCCCACACAGCAGTAGCCCAGGCCAGGGCTTTTTCCGACAGCAGGGTGATGATATATGCGATCTTAGACCGGTCGGTGGGGAACGACGAGGGTTGCAGCTTGAAGGAGAGAGAACATTGGGTGAGAAACCCTTTACAAGCACTTGGATCACCTGAGAACCGTTGGGGAGGTGGAAGACGAGGTTCAGCCAGGGGGTTAACTGCCATGGGTACGTGCATCTGAGGTACTGGGACAGGAACTGTTGCCGGGGTAAGTCGATCAGATATCTGCTTTATGGAAGTCAGCATCTCCGACAGAAGATGAGAATGTCTAGCCATTAAGGCCTCTTGCTGAACCAGGGCGGCTTCGTGGCGTTGGACAGTCTCCTGGTGGTGGGACAGCATGGCAACAAGGTCCTGGGAACTGGCTGCCTCTGGGTTCATCTTTGGCTCTGTGTTTCTGTCAGGACCCGGTTACGAACCCGGGTCTCCGGAGTGAGAAACAGTCACTTAACCTACTGAGCCACGAATAGTCGGCAGAACCCAGAAGATGAGGCAGACACAGCAGTACTTGAGACGGTGTATTTAATGAAGTAAAAAGTCCTTCAGGAAAACATGTAACTTCACAACCTCAAAAGGAATTCCACAAGAACAAAGGTAATCCTCCAAGACAAAAAGGTAAATCCACAAGGTGGTAGGAATAGCATAAAAAGCCTCAAAAGATACTCAAAAATAAATAAACAAGAACAAAAACAGAATTCCACAAGAGAGTCCACCGGGATCAACAAGAGTTCACAGAATACTAGGGCTGGGTGCTAACATACAAACACAGAGCAAAGAACTGAGGAAAACTAAGGGTTTAAATACAATCAGGGGAAACGAGGCACAGGTGCAAATAATAATGGGGATCAAGGGAAAACAAAAGGTCAAAAAGCACAATGGGGGCATCTAGTGACCAAAAACCGGAACAACCCTGGCCAAATCCTGACAGCCCCAGATCCTCAGCAAACAGTAGACATCTGACTTCAGATTCTAATAGGGTGAGGCCGGGTGCTGCAGAATGTTATAGTATATATGATATATATGTTGAAGAGGGTGGGACTTAAGCTTCATCCCTGTCTCACCCCCCGGCCCTGTGTAAAGAAATGTGTGTGTTTTTAGCCTATTTTAAACGCACACTTGTTGTTTGTGTACATGGATTTTATAATGTCGTATGTTTTCCCCCCGTCACCACTTTCCATCACTTTGTATAGCAGTCCCTCATGCCAAATTAAGTCAAAAGCTTTTTTGAAATCAACAAAGCATGAGAAGACTTTGCCTTTGTTTTGCTTTGTTTGTTTGTCAATGAGGAGGTGCAGAGTGAATACATAGTCGGTCATACAGTAATTTGGTAAAAAGCCAATTTGACATTTGCTCAGTACATTGTTTTCACTGAGGAGTCTGCTGTTAATAATAATGCAAAGGATTTCCCTGAGGTTTCTCCACTTTTGTGGATTGGGGGGGGATCAGTCCTTGGTTCTAAATATTTGGGAATATGCCAGAGCTGAGGATGATGTTAAAGAGTTTAAGTATAGCCAGTTGGAATTTGTGGTCTGTATATTTTATCATTTAATTTGGGATTCCATAAATCTCACAGGCCTTTTTGGGTTGGAGGGTTTGTATTTTGTCCTGTAGCTCATTCAAGGTAATTGGAGAATCCAGTGGGTTCTGGTTGTCTTTAATAGTTGATTGTAAGATTTGTATTTGATCATGTATATGTTTTTACTATTTATTCTTTGTTATAGAGACAAAAAGACTGGAGAAGTGGTTTATCCATACATCTCCATTATGGATAGATAACTTCGTGTTGTTGTTTGTTCAGAGTTTTCCAATGTTTCCAGAAGTGGTTCGATTCTGTGGATTCTTCAATTACAATGAGCAGATTTCTGACGTGCTGTTACTACTTTTTCCGTAGTGTATTTCTGTATTGTTTTAGTGATTCACCATAGGCTCAGGTTTTCTGGGTCTCTATGTTTTTGCTTGAATGGGTTCTTTCTTCGGTTTTTGCATTTTTAATCAAACAATTTGTCATTGTTCTTCATTTTCTTAGGTTGTCTGCTTGAAATGTTTAGATTTGATAGGGAAGCTGAGAGGTCAAATATACTATAGGTTTTCAACTGATAAGTTTTCACCTTCGCTATTACAGTGACACATTTTGTCCAGGAAATTGTCTAGAAGTGATTTAATTTGTTGTTGCATAATGGTTTTTTTGGTATATTTCCACACTGCTTTCCTTCTATCTATAGCATTTCTTAATATTATTCACTTCCTGTTGAGATAATTTTCTACATCATTTCTAGCCAGATGTACAATGTTCCTGTTATGACCAATTTAATAGAGTGGGTTTGGTCTGCTCTATACCAAATTAGCATACCCCCCCTAGTCTCTTACTGATTATTGCACCGTACTCCCCACTGTACTACTCTGTTGCTCCAAAAGTTCTCCTCTCTCCTCTCTCCTCTCTCCCTCCATCTGCTGCTCTCTCAGTACCTCCAGACCCAGGTAACAGTGTTGCTTATCTTCATGTGTATCTGTGGTGAAAGGGTGAAGGAGGGATCATTCTACTGCTAGCATCCATAAACACACACAAGATTAAGATGTGTATTCTTTACACACACACACACACACACCAACATGCACATGCACATAAAACTTTGAGCTACCCAAATATGGCGAGTGGAATGTAAACATGGGGGTGGGGTCTCAATGGGGTTGTGTGTGTTGGAGAGGGGGGTGGGGGGCAGTGGGTAGATCAACGGATGGAAACCTGCAACCTGAACCTGACAAAGTAGAGAGGGGGGAGAGGAGAGAGAGGGAGAGAAGGGAGAGGTAGAATGGAAAGGTAGAGAAAAAGAGAGGTGATACGTAGAGAGAAGAAGAGCTGTGAAATGTAGAGAGAGAGAGAGAGAGAGAGAGAGAGAGAGAGAGAGAGAGAGTAAGATATAACGGAGAAAGAAGAGGAGTTAAAAAATCTGCAGCTGAAAAAAACATTATTTTGATTGCGTGAGCGTGTGTTTACTTGTTAATGTATGGTGTGTGTGTGTGCGTGTGCATGTGTGTGTGTGTTTGAATATACTTGTATAACTGTTTGCATGGTGCTTTGCCACATTGCTTTCCCAACGCGCGGTCTGTCTAATTTACACGGCTGCCCAACTGTGCCAATTTAGACCTGGTGTGTGTGTGTGCTTGTATTTCGATCCATTCTAAATGAAAAACCTCTTGAAAAGATGCAGCTTTAAATACCTTGCTGTGGAATGTCTGACCTCTCTACTACGACCATCCATTCCCTGGAAACACTAAAATGCTCATTTAACTCCAGAACTCCAGCCATTCTTCATATACATCATCATCTCAGTATCGTCAGAAAACAAGAAGTGTATCAACCAAAACAACAAGCAGTCATAGATCAGCCAAAGACAGTAGTGGTCATAGAGTGGTCATAAAGTGGTTATTAGAAGGTCATTGGGTAGATATTGGGGTCAAGGTTAAGCGTTAGATCCAGAGAATTACCAGGGTCTCCCAGAACTTTCAAACCTAACCTGTTACACCATTTCTAATAATTAAGTGCTATGCAAACAGAGACAAAGAGAGAGGGAGCCAGTTACCCCAAAACAATTACATTTCCTTAGTATGACTGGCGAGAAGCTGCATACATGCTCTTGCAGTGAGCTGCTTCCTCAAATGCTAACTTTCTCTCTGAGTAAGTCTGACCTTAATTGAATGGGTCATGTTACAATACCTAGTCTAGCTGGAGAGATGTCCTCATAGGAGTCCCATCAAACTAGGGGGTCCAATGAATCATTGTCCAGATGACAGAGAGTCAATTTTGCCAACCAGGACTCAGGGGTAGACATATTTTATTTATTTATTTCACCTTTATTTAACCAGGTAGGCTAGTTGAGAACAAGTTCTCATTTGCAACTGCGACCTGGCCAAGATAAAGCGTAGCAATTCGACACATACAACAACACAGAGTTACACATGGAATAAACAAAACATACAGTCAATAATACAGTAGAACAAAAGAAAACAAAAAGTATATTTACAGTGAGTGCAAATGAGGTAAGTTAAGGAAATAAATAGGCCATGGGGGCGAAGTAATTACAATATAGCAATTAAACACTGGAATGGTAGGTCGGCAGAAGATGAATGTGTGGGTAGCGATACTGGGGTACAAAGGAGCAAAATAAATAAATAAATACCAGTATGGGGATGAGGTAGGTAGATAGATGGGCTGTTTACCGATGGGCTATGCACAGGTGAAGTGATCTGTAAGCTGCTCTGACAGCTGGTGCTTAAAGCTAGTGAGGGAGATGTGAGTCTCCAGCTTCAGAGATTTTTGCAATTCGTTCCAGTCATGGGCAGCAGAGAACTGGAAGGAAAGACGACCAAAGGAGGAATTAGCTTTGGGGGTCTTCAGTGAGATATACCTACTGGAGCGCGTGCTACGAGTGGGTGCTGCTATGGTGACCAGTGAGCTGAGATAAGGCGGGGCTTTACCTAGCAGAGACTTGTCGATAACCTGTAGCCAGTGGGTTTGGCGACGAGTATGAAGCGAGGGCCAACCAACGAGAGCGTACAGGTCGCAATGATGGGTAGTGTATGGGGCTTTGGTGACAAAACGGATGGCACTGTGATAGACTGCATCCAGTTTGTTGAGTAGAGTGTTGGAGGCTATTTTGTAAACGACATCACCGAAGTCGACGATCGGTAGGATGGTCAGATTTACGAGGGTATGTTTGGCAGCATGAGTGAAGGATGCTTTGTTGCGATATAGGAAGCCGATTCTAGATTTAATTTTGGATTGGAGATGCTTGATGTGAGTCTGGAAGGAGAGTTTACAGTCTAACCAGACACCCAGGTATTTGTAGTTGTCCACGTATTCAGAGTCAGAGCCGTCCAGAGTAGTGATGCAGGACGGGCGGGCAGGTGCGGGCAGTGATCGTTTGAATAGCATGCATTTAGTTTTACTTGCATTTAAGAGCAGTTGGGGGCCACGGAAGGAGAGTTGTATGGCATTGAAGCTCGTCTGGAGGTTAGTTAACACAGTGTCCAAGGAGGGGCCAGAAGTATACAGAATGATGTCGTCTGCGTAGAGGTGGATCAGAGAATCACCAGCAGCAAAAGCAACATCATTGATGTATACAGAAAAGAGAGTCGGCCTGAAAATAATTGAACCCTGTGACACACCCATAGAGACTGTCAGAGGTCCGGACAACAGGCCCTCCGATTTGACACACTGAACTCTATCAGAGAAGTAGTGGGTAAATCAGGCAAGGCAATCAGTTGAGAAACCAAGGCTGTCGAGTCTGCCAATAAGAATGTTATGATTGACAGAGTCGAAAGCCTTGGCCAGGTCGATGAATACGGCTGCACAGTAATGTCTCCTATCGATGGCGGTTATGATGTCGTTTAGATCCTTGAGCGTGGCTGAGGTGCACCCATGACCAGCTCTGAAACCAGATTGCATAGCGGAGAAGGTATGGTGGGATTCGAAATGGTCAGTAATCTGTTTGTTAACTTGGCTTTCGAAGACCTTAGAATGACAGGGTAGGATAGATATAAGTTTGTAGCAGTTTGGGTCTAGTGTGTCACCCCCTTTGAAAAGGGGGATGACCGCGGCAGCTTTCCAATCTTTGGGAATCTCAGACGATACGAAAGAGAGGTTGAACAGGCTAGTAATAGGGGTTGCAACAATTTCGGCAGACAATTTTAGAAAGAGAGGGTCCAGATTGTCTAGCCCGACTGATTTGTAGGGGTCCAGATTTTGCCGCTCTTTCAGAACATCAGCTATCTGGATTTGGGTAAAGGAGAAATGGTGGGGGCTTTGGTGTTGCTGTGGAGGGTGCCGGGCAGTTGACCGGGGTAGGGGTAGCCATGTGGAAAGCATGGCCAGCCGTATAGAAATGCTTCTTGAAATGTTCAAGTATAGTGGATTTATCGGTGGTGACAGTGCCTCAGAGCAGTGGGCAGCTGGGAGGAGGTGCTCTTATTCCCCATGGACTTTACAGTGTCCCAGAACTTTTTTGAGTTAGTACTACAGGATGCAAATTTCTGTTTGAAAAAGCTTGCCTTAGCTTTTCTAACTGACTGTGTATATTTGTTCTTAACTTCCCTGAAGAGTTGCATGTCACGGGGGCTATTTGATGCTAATACAGAACGCCACAGGATGTTTTTGTGCTGGTCAAGGGCAGACAGGTCTGGAGTGAACCAAGGACTATATCTACTCCTAGTTCTAAAGTTTTTGAGAGGGGCATGCTTATTTAAGATGGTGACGAAGGCACTTTTAAAGAATAGCCAGGCATCATCTACTGACGGGATGAGGTCAATGTCATTCCAGGATACCCCGACCAGGTCCATTAGAAAGACCTGCTTGCAGAAGTGTTTCAGAGAGCGTTTGACAGTGATGAGGGGTGGTCGTTTGGTCGCAGACCCATTACGGATGCAGGCAATGAGACAGTGATCGCTGAGATCTTGATTGAAAACAGCAGAGGTGTATTTGGAGGGCGAATTAGTTAGGATGACATCTATGAGGGTGCCCGTGTTTACTGATTTGGGGTTGTACCTGGTAGGTTTATTGATAATTTGTGTGAGATTGAGGGCATCAAGCTTAGTTTGTAGGATGGCCGGGGTGTTAAGCATGTCCCAGTTTAGGTCACCTAGTAGCACGAGCTCAGAAGATAGATGGGGGGCAATCAATTCACATATGGTATTGAGGGCACAGCTGGGGGCAGAGGGAGGTCTATAGCAAGCGGCAACAGTGAGAGACTTGTTTCTGGAACGATGCATTTTTAGAAGTAGAAGCTCAAATTGTTTGGGTACAGACTTAGATAGTAATACAGAACTCTGCAGGCTATCTTTGCAGTAGATTGCAACACCGCCCCATTTGGCAGTTCTATCTTGGCGGAAAACGTTATAGTTAGCAATGGAGATTTCAGGGGTTTTGTTGGTTTTCCTAAGCCAGGATTCAGACACGGCTAAGACATCTGGGTTGGCAGAGTAGGCTTCAAACTTAGGGAGTAGGCTTCTAATATTAACATGCATGAAACCAAGGCTTTTACGTTTACAGAAGTCAACAAATGAGAGCACCTGGGGGTGGGAGTGGAGCTAGGCACTGCAGGACCTGGATTAACCTCCACATCACCAGAGGAACAGAGGAGAAGTAGGATAAGGGTACGGCTAAAGGAGCAGGTTTCTGGGCACGATAGCATAGATTCAAGGCATAGTGTACAGACAAAGGTAAGGTAGGATGTGAGTACATTGGAGGTAAACCTAGGCATTGAGTAATGAAGAGAGAGATATAGTCTCTAGAGATGTTTAAACCAAGTAATGTCATCGCATATGTAAGAGGTGTAACAACATGGTTGGTTAAGGCATATTGAGCAGGGCTAGAGGCTCTACAGTGAAATAAGACAGTAATCACTAACCAGGACAGTAATGGACAAGGCATATTGATATTAGAGACAGGCATGCGTAGCCAAGTGAATATATGGGTCCAGTGAGTGGTTGGGCTGGCTGGGGACACGGCGATTCAGATAGTTAGCAGGCCAATGCTAACAAGCTAACAGTTAGTAGGCCGGGGCTAAACAAGCTAGCAGCTAGTAGACCGGGGCAAGCTAGCAGTTAGCAGGCCAGGTTAGCAAGCAAGCAGTTAGCATAGGCTAGCAGTTACAGACCGGGCAGGTAAGCTAGCAGTTATTAGGCCGGCAGCTAGCAGTTAGTAGACCGGGGCAAACTAGTAACTGGCCGGGTTAGCAAGCAGTTAGCAGGGGCTAGCAGTTAGCAGACTGGGTTAGCAAGCAAGCAGTTAGCAAGGGCTAGCAGTTAGCAGACCGGGCAGGCAAGCTAGCAGTTAGCAGACCGGGCCCGGCAAGCTAGCAGTTAGCATACCGGGTCAGCAAGCAAGCAGATAGCAGGGGCTAGAAAGTTAGCCTTTGGGGGACGTCGCGGTGGGGGTAAGTCTGTTTTTGCCTCTTCGTGTGGTGACGTCGATAGACCAGTCGTGGAATTAGTAGGGTTCCAAGTAGCTCTAGGTAGCTAGCAGGCCTAGCTGGTTAGCATAATGGGCCTTCAGCGGGCGTCGTGCCTGAGGGGCCTGTTGGAGTCCTCCGGCAGATTATGTTGGTATTCCAGTCGATCTGCGGGGTTCCATGCCCCGTACCGGCTGTAGAAGGGGTCCGGATATTGTAGCCCGGGAGTATACTTCGGTGGTAGCACAGGAGCCCTGGCCGGGCTAGCTTCAAGCTAATTGGTGCTTGCTCTGGTATGGAAATGTTAGCCAGGAGTAGTCATCCGGTATTGCTGTTAGCTAGTTGTGAAGATCCAGATAAAATGTTCAGTTTGTGGTAGGAATTCGGAGATAAAAATAACAGGTCCGTTATGCTCTGGTTAGAGTCATGTTGTTCGAACTGACGAGAGCTTTCCGAACTGAAGGTTAGCTGATGACCACTGGCAATAGTTTGCTGACTGATAGCTGGTAGTTAGCTGGCTAATTTCAGTTGAGGGATTCCAGATCCGAAGTAAATATAAATACTTTAGAGAAAAAAAGCAGATCCATGCCACATTGGGTGAGGCGGGTTGCAGGAGAGTATTTAGATGTTGAGGTTTAGCAAAATATTTTAAAGGATATGCGACGAAAAGATGTAAAACGATATATACAAGGGACACGACAGGACAATGACCTCTGACTGCTACGCCATCTTGGATTATTAAAAATTATTACTACATAACATAGTAAGTGAAAATTATTATTTGTTACGTTTGGCATGTATTAATCTGAGTCTGTCCATAATATATCTGGTATGATATGTTACAAATTCCATTTTTGTGGTTAACGTTAGCAAGGTGGCTGGGTGGCTAATGCTAACATTAGCTAGTTGGCTAACGTTAGCTAGGATAGGGTTTAGGGGTTAAGTTCAGGGTTACGTGTTAACCATTTAACCTAAGGTTAGGGTTAGGGAAAAGGTTAGCTAACATGCTAAGTACTCGTTTGGTATGTAACCATACCAAACGTAACATATCATATTCATTTTAGTGTCCCGGATTTTCATTTACTATGTTACGTCTAGCCGATGAGACCAGCCTGGTTTTGCAAGTGGCCGCTGCCTTCACATGACAACAATCATATAGAGCACACGAGAAAGAGAGACAAGTAAGACAGAGGCAGTGTCGGTCATGAGTTTGTTTCACAACAGCCCAGCATTGTCAAGGAAAACACACATACAGTGCCTTGCAAAAGTATTCATCCACCTTTGCATTTTTCCTATTTTGGTGCATTACAACCTGTAATTTACATGGATTTTTATTTGGATTTCATGCAATGGACATACACAAAATTGTCCAAATTGGTGAAGTGAAATTGGTAAAGTCCGTTATTACTCATCCTCTGTGTCCTGCGCCTGACTCCGTCCCACCTGCTGCACATCGACCCTTGACATTGTGTGTGTGTTACAGTGCAATATATATACAGTGCCTTTGGAATGTATTCAGACCCCTTGACCTTTTCCACATTTTGTTGCGTTACAGCCTTATTCTAAAATT